>NW_028185595.1:828587-859156 GCF_003343005.1 Rhea americana
TTAAGATTTGTGCATGTGCTGAAGGACATCTAAAGGAATAGGTGTCAGAGCTCATACAGGAATTTTATGGGGAATGGTGGTGGGGCTGAAAGCAAAACAAGCAAAAAGATGCTAATTAATTTTAAAGCTACAGTCACTCAAACTAATTTGCAAAAGCTAAAATGTTCTACTTATTTAAATATTATTTAAATAATAAAATATTTGCTTCCTGAAAACTGAGTGCCTCTGTTTTCTTTTCTCAGTGAGATTTCTTGAGTATATTTTGCCTATTTAGCATAAAAYATTGTAGTTTTAAGCCTGGAGGAGATGCTAGCTTCAATTAAAGAAAATTCTGGCATAGTCTGAAGAAACTGCTCGCTGTCTTGATCCTTGAATATTAAAAAAAAAATTTAAAAAAGTTTCTTCCCATAAAACAGGACAGTGAAAAAAATGTATTATAGTCATAGTTGTTTTATATTCATAACTGACCTTTCTGAAGCAATTTTGTTTGGAGTACTGCAGTCTGAATTCATGGAAGCCAGTGAAATAACTGACAGTTGACGATAGGATCTTAGCATTGATCTTGGCCGTCCTACTCTCTTGTCTTCAAAATCTGGCTACAAGATAGAAGAGAGAAGCATATTCCATGAACTAAGTTTGTGTGAAACTTTTTTCATTTCTTCTCAGTTTGCTTTGAGATAGCACAGATGTTTTAACATATGGCATGAAAGAAGCTACTCTTCACTATTAATTACTGTGATTTTGTTTCTTCTGTCTGGGTACAATCYTTCTCTAAGACCTCACAAGCCAAATGATACAGTGAACAGATTTATGACTAAATAAACTACAATTAACGATTTTCTTTTTTTCCCCTCTGCAAAAGAAATAAGAACAGTGCTTGCCAATCCTGTTTTGAACAGACATGGGGCAGGCCATTAAAGTATGTGGCTTGGGCAAATAGCTTTAGTTAGTCCTTGCTCCACAACAGTAATTAGTCTCTCTTCTTCAGCTCATAACCTTCTGCCRTGTCTATACATTAACAGTAGCTTTTTTCTTTATATATTTGTAGATGGCTGGATGAAATGCATCTTTACCTAACAGTCAGCCAGTAAGAACAGGACTCTAAGAAGAGCACGACTATTTAGGTCACCATATACCATTGCACATGGCCGTATGTGCTACACCATCTCTCTCTCCATCTCTCTACTTCTGCAGTGGAAGGAGAAAAAGGGAGTTTTCACTCCAAATCTCCTTTAATAGGTAAGGCTGGCTAACATAATGCAAATATTCAGCTTGATGTTAATGCTTCACAATCTGATAATAAATTAACTGAACCARTCTGACTTGGGGAGACTTCTAGATGCTTTCCTGTTCCTCTTGCTATTAAGGCAGGAACAAGGATCACGTTTCTGTGCCAATTCTGCACTGGTTCTCTTCCTGAGTGCTAAATTCTGTCATGTATCATTATACTGTGCAGATAGCRGTGCTCTCCTCTTCCTCTGCTCCTCATACTCATCCTGGGATGAGCATGCCTCCCCCAAGTTAGCTCATCATTGTGCCATGAAATGAGGCAAATTTTTGAGAATTTCCCAGTGCATTTATACCATCAATTGCTTTTTCAGCCTACTTCAGTTCCTCTCCTGTAAACATATGAACAGATGTTTTTGGAAACATTTTATATTAAAACATAGTTACATTTTCTGCTGATGATCCAGAAAACATAAAAAATTTAGGCATCACTTTGTATGCCAAGTTCCTAAACTCATGGTTTCTGATGATGTCATTTGCACTAAGACTTTGATCTCCAGCAGATGAATTGGAAGTAGTCAAAGTTTCAGAAGTTATTTGCAAGTATCTTGCAGAATCTACATGCAATGAGAATTTCTGCCTCTATGAATGTCTAGGATCTTCTGATAAGACAGAAAGACTGCATTTTTTTTTCTTTTTTAAATAAAAAGAACTCATGACAGCCAAAAGAAAGAATATTARATACAGTAAATTGGAAGTAGTGCCACTTTTTAAAAACCTGGCTCTCCTGTACACACACAAAATACTGCTATTCACCAATTTTATTAATTTATGAGAAACTTCTTGAGCTAAGGATTCTTTCTGTGCCAACACATGCCTTTGAATAAAACTGCATTTTGCAAGAACTCTGTCCACTGCTATATAACATAAATTTTGCAACATTCAGAATGAGTATGAAAGATACTACATCTCTTATGGTTGAACACAGCATCATAAAATCTCAGAGATTAAATCAGACAGAAAAACTCTGATTTTACAGACTCTTGAAAATAGTGTATTCTGGAAGTAGAGATTTAAATAGGGAAGAGGAATTCATGAAGAAAGGGCATTCTCTCCACTTGCAAAATTTTAAATAGGTTGTTCTATTCTAAGAATTGATCTGTATGAGTGCAGAAGGATTCAGCATTAGACAAGACAGTAAATAGTAGATTACAGCCTCTTTCTTATTGCAAGGGTGGTGACATGGGACTTAAAATTAAGAAAAAAAGTACCTAGATAAATAACCAGAATGGGCATTATATAGGTGTGTACCACAGTACACACTTATATCACCTATATCCAAAGTCTAAATTAAAAATTTGCTGATTTTTTTTCTTCTAACAGAATAAACAAACCCTCTTATAAAATCATCAACAATGAAAGCAGCAGCATAAAATAATTTCCAAAGCATCTGCTGTATAATTCCAAAAAGCAACCAACAACATCCTTCCTACTAGCTCCTACCAGCTGYCTGGAAGATTTGTGCTTAGAAGCTATCCTTCAATTCCTGTACATCTCAGTTTAATTTCAACTAATATATATAGTATTATATAATGATAGGTTTTATTAGAAGAGTACAGCTGGAAGCGGCTAGCACAGGGAGGTGTGGACATCAATTGCCAATCAATGCTCTAAACTACTAAGAAAAATTACAAAGAGGAGAAACATAATAATTTGTTTCTACTTCCTTCTACCATGGAAATGAATTGCACTTTTATCGAGATGGTAAAGTACTTGAAACTTTCCGGAATTTTTGGTAAGTCAGAGAAGTAATCAACTCTCTGATGGTAAAACTCAGATCTCACTACCTTCAGATCACAATAAAACTCAAATAACAGAAGTTGTGCTTTTGTTTAGAAGAAACAATAAAGTGCAGGAGAGGGAAAGGAGGTAAAAGGAGAATGATACCAATTCTCTAGCTCCATATTGTTTTTCCACTTTAACTTTTAAGTGCTTGAAACATTCCTCCATACGGTCATGGAAAGGACGAAGATTATCAGAAACTCTTCTTTCATGAATTTTAATTCCAGCCCCGAGGAAAGGTATCTTGAAGTGGACAAAGGAAAAAAAAAAAAAAAAAAAAAGAAAAAGAAAGAAATTGAAAAGAACAAGTGAGAATATACAACCCCTCTGACTCCATGGAGTTAGATACTCCATACTGGGAGTATCTGCCAAGTCAACTGCAAAACACCATTACTGTGTCTGTAATAGATTTGTCACAGATTTGTCAGCTGGTCTCATTACTTCACAGGAGCTTTCAGTAGCAGRGAAGCATCTTACTACCAACTGGGGAGTGCTCTTAAAAGTGGGCTTGATCAGTAAATTTTTGGAGATGCATGGGTACCCTGTAGAAATTGTTTTGACACTTAYCTATTGTAATGTTAATCCCTTATGAAATTAAAACATCATGTGAGATTTTGCAAAAAATTACCCGCTAAAACACAGTTCTGCTAACAAAGCTGTCTGCCATATCTTACTGGAAAGGTAGGAATGAAAAAATATCCAAGTGGATTCCAAGCTAGTGGTTTCAAACTTTTAATTTTGCTTTGAAACGCAGGATTCACTGACTGTGGAAGGAATCTACTAGGKGCTTAAGGACATGATCACTTTGACAGTTGCTGCAGCTATTTAACATACTACTGCCTGGTTACTGAATGTGATCTCTTCCTTTCTCCCCTCTTTTTACTTGGCTGTCTACCTCTGTACTTCCCATATCTCTARGAAAAAATCAGCAAAATAGTGCTTCAGTACAAAAATAAACAACTCAAGTAATGAAGAGAGACAGTTTGCACTAACCAGGCTCACTTGGCTGTATTTCACCCCCGTGCTTTCCTTTTTTCCAGCTCATCCTCCAGGCTGGGGCTAGTGATAAATAATCAAAAGGGACAAGATCTCTAATCTAGTAGATTTGGAAGAAGGCAGACAACTATGTTTTTAAATAACTGGAAAAAAAGTGTAGACACCTACTCCCTCAAAGGAGAACACCTGATAAAAAGGGGGTTAGGAAAGGGTCATCTGTATCAGTTCAAATAATTCCCTCTACTCAAAACTCTTAAAAAATCCTTTTGTCAGAAGGAATGCCTTGCTTAACAAATTAAAAAAAAAAATCTTATAATGAAGCAAATATAATAATACTTTTCTGACCTCTCTTCCCTACAAATCCTTTCATATCCTTGCTTTTGTATTATCATCTTTGGTATTATATTAGCTGAACAATATTCAGTTAAAACAAATCTTATCTTYAAAGATGATGGATAGCATCTTCTACATGCTGTTTAAATAATAACGCATACATGGTCATGCAGAGAAACTTTGTGCTTCTCTTGCAAATATGAAGACATTTTATTATTCTTCAATCTTTGAAGATGGTGATTTATGAGATTATGCTATCTTTTTAGCTACCCTTCTGAAAGTAACTTTTTCTTACAGTATTAACATAGCACTAGCCAGATAGTTTTCATCAGGAACCTTCTCTTTCTCTCTCTYCCTCTTCCCTCTCCCCTGCCCAGGAAGTGGATAGGGTAGCAGTAAAAATGGCACAATCATCTAAATGACATTATGTTCTCCTGCTAGAAAGAAAAAAAAGAAAGGAAAAGCTGAGGAAGCCTCAGAGAACTACTGTTTATAAGGTGTTACCTGCCAAGCAATTAGATCCTTGAGTCTGTTCAGCTTTTCTTGATCCTCTGGATGATCTCTGATATATTCATCTGTAAAGAAAGCCTGACAGAGGCATAAAAGTAAATCAGTCCTTCATCCCAGCATRGAAAGAAACCACTGCTTTCTGCAGTGACTCCAGTTGGTGATCACTTAACACTGGTCATTCAAGGAAGAGGCATTTGCATGCCCCTCTACCAGGTCTATAAGTGACAGTTCATTACTTTATCAACTGAGAACTGAGGTGCTCTTTTTTTTTGTTAAAAGATAATCAGTGTTTGTCCCATACTTCTGAGCTTGAGATCCTTACTGTGAATGCAAATTTTTGTTTATATTTTTAAAATTTGCACTGAAGATAGTAAGGCAAACACATATTTGGAGTACGATGATTTATATTAATTCTCATTTTATTTAAATATCCTAAACTGACATTAGCAAACATGCCTTAGAAGAAGGAAAATGAACTCTTCCATAGATAAGCAGAGCCAGATATTGCAGATACACTTCCTTTTTCCACCCCAAGATTTTTTTTTCCCCTGCATGCACATAATACAAATGTAGTCATTTGCCCATGACTGTCAAATGTCTAAACAAATAATACTCTATGATAAACATGACATAAGCCATACTCCTCCAGAGTATGTCATGCTTACTGCATACATACATGCCAACTGATCAGCATACCTGCAGCACCTCCTGCATGCTGAACCTACTGAGCATGGCACATACTTCTCATTGGGAAATGGCAGGCAGAAATAATAGAACTCTACAGCTGTGGGGTAATGTTCAGTTTCACTGTAATCTTTAATAATTAAGATTTAAAAAGAGTTTTAATATTCCCACTCCTCTGTCCCACCCCCCCATCCTCCAGTGTTTTAAACAAGGCAGCCTTGGAGACAAACTTTCTATAGTTCAGTTCCTCAAGCCATTCCATTTCCAATGTATTGGTAGAACAATTTATAATTATATTCCCATTTTTAACAACAAAAACTGCTATGCAGATAGGCTGCAGTTGCTGAGAAAATCTAGCAACAATATAATAGATAGCCTACATCTAAATCCTCCAGACCTGCTACAGGGAAAACTTAATTTAATTTACTTCAGACCAAACCCTTTGATGCCTAAGAGCCTATTTCATTACAAAAGGTATACCTCATCCCCTATGTATATGAAAACCTTCATGACAGCAATTAATCCTGAACTTCAGGGACATTCTCAATGTCTGTTTTGCATCTATGCTACTTTGTGCTGTCAAAGACTGTGTGTCAGATGTGACCAGGATAGGAGGGTCCCTTAACTGGTGGAGCTGTGACTTTCATATCCCCAGCCTACCCTACACTGCCACTTTGGACAAAGCAGCAGCATTAACAAGGATTATGAAATAATACAACGGAATATGATCTTCCACATTGACTTTAAAGCTCTTACCTTCTCATATTTAGCAAAGCCACCCATAACAGCTGGATCAACAATTCCATTGAGAAGCATAGAAAGTGGGTTAATAGGAAGGTTTTCATCACTCTGGTACTGGTTAATCATCATCAAAATTTTTTCATTTGTCATGGACATAGTCTCAATAGCATTCTCCAGAGGACTAATTGTAGTCTATGAACAAACAAAATATTAAAAATGTGTAATAAATATACTTTATTTAAAAATCTCCCAAACTTTTACTTATCCAGGTAAGCATATGCAACTGAAGACTTCATTTGCTCTGTAGTTTCTATAAACTGGCTCTTAGCTGTTTATTCCAGGAATCTATCATACAAGGAAACAATCTATGGAKTACCCACCAGCTATCTGCTCTAACATCTGTATGACAGATGAATATAATTATCTGCTCTTGTTTATGCCATTTCTCAAGTTGTAAATATTACTGTATTTCAATACATAAAGGGAAAACGTAGCACTGATTCTCTTTATTTCAATATCCTATGCTAGGAGCTGTACAAGTACACAGTAAAGATGGTCTAGCTAAGGTTGTAAAATGACGACTCCTACATGCTTTCAGCTTCAGAAATCGAAGAATAGTGCTAAGAGTCAGGCACTAAAACAAAACAAAACAAAAACAAAACAAACAACAAACTTCTTTGTTCCAAGGAAGGAGAGCTAACTCATCAGTGAACTTCAGTGTGAACAATTTAAGGCGTGTGGGTTTTTTTCCATTTTGGAAGGASTCAATTCACTGAGCATGTTTTTCCAGAAATCCTTCTGCATTGATTCTCATCTTTGCTGAAATTTCAAAATCTGAGAATTTAAGTTGGTTTTGTGTGTCAGACTAGATGCCAAAATTGCTTTTGGAAAATTGCAATCACTTCAGGCTTTTGCTAAGCTGGAATATTTCAGATGATTAACAGAAGGTGATTTAAGCTGAAAATATTTAGTGGTAATACACTCTCAGAAACCATTACTAACTACCTCACTGACAGACTGATAAGCTTCAAATAGGAGGCAGGAAGTAACAGTTGTGTTAACAGCCATAATCTGTGGGGCAGATATAGCCCTCGTGTCTATACTCAAAAAGGCTGGATGTCTAAATGTAGAGAAAGGATTCACATTCCACCTGTACTTTTTTTTTTTTTTTTTTTTTGACTTCTGAATGCACTCAAGTAAAAGCAAATGTTGTTCCGGGGGGTGCATGTGGCTGTGTAAAGATAGGAAAAGAGCAACTGAACCTTCCCCGCAAAACTTCAAGGAAGAGAAAACAAATCAGTAACAGCAGCAAAAATTAAAAAAACATGTCTTCATATATAGATCCTCTGAATTTTTATTCAAACCTTTTACCGCTGGACTTCTACATATTAACACAATTAGAAWTTTTAAAGAATATATGTACAGCTGTTAAATATTTCATCCCTGATCTAATAATCTACCTGTATAATTGTATGAAACTGCCACTGATGGTGAGGTAACTCACTCACATGTTATAAATAGAAGATTATGACTTCAGGTGAGGAACAAAAGTAAYGAGATAAACAGCAAAGAAGTGGACAAAAGCTTCTTTCATGCAGCTGTCCTTTACCTTAAAAAAAAAAATCTTTAATAACTTCTAGTCTAGCAGAGGAAATTTTGACATGCTAGCTTGCATCTAATATAGTCATAAGCCACCTCACTGTATCAGAGATGCTGCCTCTTACATTTGTTGATTATTTTCTCTCATTAATACTCCCTTTCTAGATTAAAGTATAATACATATGTCTATGTACAGCTACTGTAATCATCAGGTCTTTTAGAGCAAGATCTTGTCTCCATTCATACAAAAGTGATTTGGGTTCGGTCAAAAATAGGAAAGATGATGAGAAGAACTGAGCTTTTCTGAATCTTATTTATTGCCAGCAACATGTTCTGCTGTCTATTTTCTCTCAGGCTTGGTAACAGAGCTGGGCTATTTGTGTGGAAAAGAGATGGGCCCTGTGACAGCACTCAGATTACAGAAAGCAGCAAAAGAAAGGTGAAGAAGAAGCACTAGGAGATAGCAAAATATCCTTGCTAAATCACTGCTGGGGACTGKGGAAGGGGAGCAGGGCAGACAGGGAAGGAGTAAGAGATCATGCTGCACGATGTTCTCCTCCTGAAACTGTTGCATTACTGTGGTGTAAAGATAAGGAAGTAGATAGCTTTTTATTTTAATGCATGTGCAAAAGAAACCTGTTATCACATAGCAAATAGTAAGTAATGTTCAATTAGACATTTTAGGGCTTTGTTGAAGAATGTGTCCCTGCACCATACAGTAACTGGAAAAAGACTCTTCTGCTCCACTCCTTGTTCTTAAAATAAAAATTAAAAAGATATACTAGTAAAGGAAGCAACTGACTATTCAGATAGCTCTTTGAGGTTTCTTTCATCCATTCCAAAGAGCAAATGGAAGAACAGAGAAGATAAAATAAATCTCAAATTAAGTTGCAAGTCTTTTTTGGCATAGGCACACTTTAGTATTTACAAAAACACTCTCTGCAAGCTTTCATAAGACACTGGCAAGGGAGAACTATTCCTGAGAAGTATCATTTTCATTTTATCTTAAGGGAAACCTCTTATCAGGTTTTTATCAAGCCAGCATTATAGGAACTACCTTAAGATAAATGAAAGCATAATTATGTCAAAGATGGTCATTAAAAACAGATGTCAAAAAAAAATAAAAAAGAAAAATCACCTGTTTATTAATACTTTCACTCTGTTGACAAATGGTAGAAAGTAAAATAGGTCACAATCTATGCAACTGCAAAAATACGAATTTTGTATTAAGAATTCCTATTACCTCTTTGGCAGATAACATATTGAAAATACAATACTTCAGAAATCCAGAGATTGCCAAAGATGCTCATTGTTTTAGGAAGCCCTGTTTTTTTATTAAGCCTTTGGTTAGCATCTTTCAAACCAGGTTTATAATCACAGTAGGGTCRGGCTAAAATCATACCTGTGTGTCAGATTCTAGTAATTTAAAATATGGCATAACATTTGTCAAATGGTGTGTTTTATCATCCCACAGAAATATCAYATTTCTGAAAAGATACAGTAAAAAGATGTATTTCTTACTGCTTTCAGTGCAAGTCAATTTTTATGACAATAAAAACAATAAAAAAGAAAACAGATCAAACACCTGATCTCTTCTAATAAGTTCTAAGAYTTATAAACAGACAAGAAAGTCTTTTTATGTTCTATAAAAATTCATGTATATGAAAAACTTTTAACTCCCTAAACTTCAAACACACAGATTTTTTTCAGTTCTTACAGGACTTGGTCCTAAAGCTCCAATTCAGAGGTTAAGATATATTGATCAATATTCAATTGTTCCAGCAGTAAAACAAATCCCCCACAAAGCCATAAGTTTTGTAAGTATAAAAATAAGGAAATAACAATAGCTTGTCTTGCATAATAAATTTGCAATCTATTTATATTTGAGGATTCATACAATGTGTGTCTTACAGGTACTTAGAATGTTAATACACACCTGTGACATGGAGACAACTTCAAACCATCGTAAAATTCCTGGAAGTTTGTATGCTGTAACAAATGATGTTCTTTCAATCCACATAGACTATTAAAAAAGAAATTAGGGAGGAAAAGATGCAAGGTTTTAAATTTTAATCTTTAGTGCCTTCTAAGATGTCAGAGTTAAAACAATTTAGATGGRAAATGTATGCAAATTTATTTTT
The DNA here is from genome assembly GCF_003343005.1 of Rhea americana. Classification (NCBI taxonomy): domain Eukaryota; kingdom Metazoa; phylum Chordata; class Aves; order Rheiformes; family Rheidae; genus Rhea; species Rhea americana. The sequence continues at coordinate 838,661 of NW_028185595.1, forward strand.
GCATAAAAAGACATTGTAAAATGAAGCCAGCACAGCAATTTGCACAAATCATTTTCCTGATTTCAAACTAGGCCATCTTTAGGCACTAAGCTTACACAAAGCRGAAGAAAATGGAAATTACTCTTGAATCTTTTAGTATCTATTCCTAACTTTGCCATTACAAGTTGACTGACTGTGACTAAATAWCCCAATCTCACATTCTCTACCAAGGTTATACTTTCTCCTTCTACTTTTAAAGTGTATTTCWGCTATTACCAAGCAGTAATAGCACTACTGAAAGATGTGAGCATTTTTTTTTTCRCTTTTTCCTCTCCTGAACAGGGCTAGCTATTGGTAATTTAAAATTCAACTAGTTCATTCAGCCTATTGCTCTTTCTCTTTCCAGTATCAGCTAATCTAAACTTCCAGTAGTGAGAAATGCAAAGATGAATCAAAAGAAGGCCCACTCTAATTATCCTGATTTCTAGTCTGAAATTAGAGCAAATATAATTTAATCTCTCAGGCAATAAMGACATTAACCATTTAATTTTTGTAACACAGTTTTAAGGTAAACGTATAAATGATTTAAAAACTCTCCRGTTTGCAAAGGCAGCCAATGTGTGTTATGAATCTTAGTAACTGCAAAGCTGGAATGTCATGGTAGAGTTTGCATCCAAAGCATTTGATTTAAGACAACTATTGAAAATGCTGATCACAACACACACAACTGAAATCGTTGAATTTGAATTAAATAGCTTTTTCCCCTGCAGTATTCCCAAGAGGACAGTTTTAGCCATAAAAATTAAAAGGCATAGGTTTTTGTATATAACTACACTACAGAAACTCAATACATTTCCATGGATGACACTGAAAAATAATCTGATTAAATTAGAAAATAATCATAATGCAGATTTCCTAGAATATTTAARTAATAATTTGTTACCATTACACCATTATGCAATGGAGTGAAAATGGCATACACATTAGTTCTGTAAAATCTTGACATACTAGAATAATGAAAGCAGACAACCCACACCTCTTACTGCCAACCTGGCAGCTTGAACTGGAAGTGGTATAAATTACAAGTGGCAAACCATTTGCTATTTATTTACRTGACATCTTGATAATAACGAAAATTTGTAAAGGAAAATTTCACTGCTTAATACAATTGTTTTCAACATCATTATTACGTAACTTTTACCTAAAATTGAAACAGGGATATATCATTGAATAAGTATATAGGATAATGTCAAAAGAGAAATTTTGCGTTTATTTCATTTTTTGAACTAGATCCTAAAATTGTGGCTTCTGTAATGCATAATCTGAGACTGATCAAGAAGGGATCTAGATCAGAATTCAACCACAGCAACTTTAATAACTTAAATTGCTACCCAAGCATATTGCCTTGTCATTCATTTACTTACAGCAAATTCATTTTCAGGGTCAACAGATCCTTTTCTGACTGGCCTTGAATAGTGGAACCGCTGCACATTGTTGGACTTATAAAAACTGAAAGAATTAAGAAAAATTACAATAGAACACAGAATTCAGAAACTTCCGGATCCCATTATCATAGTGGAATATTTAAGCTCAAGGTATTATTTTTAATTAAAAGAAAATTTACTGCTCCAGGGAAAAAAAAAAAACAAAAACAAAAAAAACCACTTTACTGTTTTTTAACCTATAAATCAGAGTCAACACAATATTTTACAGGAAGATATGCCCTATYTTGTGACAAGGTAAAACTTCCAGGTACAAAATTTCCAGATAAATGTTAGAAACCGCAGCAGAATCTCTAGTAAGTATTTTTGCTTTCCTGTGCTATTGCTGTGACACTCGTGCTGCTTGCTTGCTTTATAATGGCACATAAAAGGAGTATATTTTGTTAAAAATAACAGAGAAGGTATATTCATTTAGACCTAAATATATGTCATTTTTCATCCACTGTCTGTGCCAAATCAGTTTAATCACTTCYAGTAATTCTGCTTACAATACAGAACAATAGCTATACAATAAACTAAAYGTTTAAAGCCATAAATAGCGATTTATTTTTATGCGTAAATAAATGCATATAAACTCATATAGAGGAGGATGTCAATATAAAAGGATCCCTTGCAAATTCATGTTATGGTCTACTTAGCTAATGAGTCATTCTCAATTACTGTGAACACACATTTCCACTCAACTCCTCAACACTCAGTTTTTAACACTGGCTAATTTGAAAGAACAGACATCGCATAGCTCTAGCTCTCTTTAAGGGTTTTACTGCCCAGAGAACGTATAGTTCTTTTTAGGTTAAAGTTTTTGTTTTAAAGAATAATTCAGTTTAAAACTATGTCAAGTAAAAGCTAATTCAACACAGAGCAAGAAAATACTTCAGAAATATCTTACACTAAGAGCAGATCATATTCTGGAAGCCTAAGGAAACAAATAAATGACAAGACCCTAAACAGTTGAGTTAAACAGACTTCTGGTTTGCTAGTACGTAGGAAATTGTAATTCTTGATGCAAGCTACTAAGTTTAATCTTCATTAAAAAAGAAAAGAAAAGAAAGAAAATTTGCCATATCAAGTCAAATCACTTGGACAATTCCATCTGAAAGGACTGAAACTTTTTGGTAGACTACCTCACCACCAAATAATGTAATAACAATTATAGAACCAATAAAGCACTCCCATAAAAATATATTTTTCCTGTAAGACAGGCTGAAATTAGGAGTCTAGTTGAATTCTGTAGCTGAAACATAATTACAAGATTTCCCATATGGCAAAAAATTGTCCTCCGTGTCAAGCACTTAAGTCCATTAAAAGTTCAAAATGTGGCTGGCACTACACTATAATCTAGTCAAACAGAACCAGATTCATAAGCTATCTTCTCAGTTACTGATTTTAAAATTAAATCTAGTTGAAATTGGGACCACAGTTCATTTTTTATCTTATACTACAAGACTTGAGCTTGTACCTGCTTTATTTATTTGGGAGCGTGTGTGTGTGTGGGGGGGGGGGGATTCTTTCCACTGTGAACCAGTTGCAATTTCGGTAAAGATTCTACTGAGAAGGCTGCAGCCAAAGGTGAAATCTGTTCTGAATCCAACTGTGGAACAGTTAGGAAATTAACTAGTCTTAGTGCTAACTGCAGTATCAATGGAAACCATTCAGACTGCCGAATGCGCAGCACTTGGCAAAGTGAGTCATAACAAGATCCTAACAAACAAGAGCCTTCAGCTCAGTTGCATACTGCCAATCACTCCTAAATCCTCTCTATCGGTTGTCTTGGAAGCCACATTGAAACCTCAAGAGTTTAGTCCTGAAGCATGGAATTTTTCCCCTTCCCCTTGTAATCACATGCTGTTGTTTAAGTGATAGATGTTCTCTTATGCAATGCCCAAGGAATGCAAAAGTCAGTAAACAAAGACAATACAAGCTTCAATGGACAACRGCTGAGTTGGCAATATAACGGTTCTGATTTTAGGATTATAAATCGACTTTCATTATATTACAGAATTATTAGTATTACAGAAATTCACTTACTTTAAAATTTGATCAGGTACAGCTTTATTTTTGAATCTAGGTTGCTCCTCCAGGACAGGCTGCACTGTAAAACACTGGATATCTGAAATCATGATAGAAAGTTAAGGACATACAACCACTAGTGTGAACTACTGTAGTTTGGGGACAGCAGGAAGGCATTTCCTGAGAAAAAATTGCCAGTAGTAACCACGCTAACACTAATTTTAAAAGCTAGCAAACGCAGTACCAATTACCTGAATGTTTTTATGACTTGTTGAGCTTAAATATCTGCAGCTTAATTTAACATACTGAATAATTCATTACATTTTAAAGTAAAGCCAACTTGCAAAAAGAACATCAACAAAGAGCATCAACAACAACTGATGTTAATGCTTTGACTGTTCAGCTTTGAGGCATGCATAGTGTCATAATGTTTAGCATTTCATCTTTGCAATTTGTAATTGAGCAGCCCTTGTACCTGAGATTTTCTTTTTCTATGCAAGCATTACTTTTAATACTGTATTTGTAAATAAATCATATGCCTACATATTTCAGTGTATTTCAATCTCACGCCCTCAAGTTAGATTCTACTGCTGTTTCTTAAGTGCAAAAGTAGTATATCTCCTGTTAGCTGCAACTGGACTTGGGCAAAATACAGTTATAGTTTAACAAAGGACTGAAGCATACGATCAACAACAAAAAAAAAAAATAGTTCAGACTCAAGACAAGCTCATGAATGCCTGGCTCTCAAACTTAATGGGCTATTTTGGGCGAGACAGGAACATTCTGCTTCAGTCCCAGTAGTGCAGAACGGAAACAGTATTTCTGTTGTTACTCTAGTAGATTCTACCAGGATACACTCAAGAGAGCATATGAAATATTACAGTATTACCATGATAATTAAAGGAATGTCTGATACTTTGGTGACCCCATACCTGTTCAGCCAGTAATGAAGAACATGAAGAAAAATGTGACATGCATCAGTCATTATAGTAATGGTAACCCTACACAAGAATAATTAAGTGCATGCTAAAATATGAGGAGTGAKGGTTTCGAGATGGATTTTCCTAGGAAAAATTTTCTGATGTATGGCATACTTTTCCTGCCAGGAAAGACAGGTGATGTCTGAGTAACAGTGCCAACCAGAACAATGCTCAGGGAAGATCTGAATTTAATATGAAAGCATGAAAGRTAGGAATGCAAGGTAAGAAACAACCTGCTGCTTCAAAAATAGCCAATTCAAACGTTCATCACTCTTTTTGGAACCTGAAGACAAGAAAAGTAAACTACATATGAACTGGAATGAAGACTAAAACAGCCAGTCAGCTTAGAACTGTGTAAAAAACAGGAGCAAACATAGCTAGGAACAAACCATAAAAGACATGCAGAACAYGTAAATCAAATTGCAAGCTGAACTGCCACTTGAATAAGCTTTCATTCCTTTTAGGAAAGGATTGATCCACACAACTAAACTTTCAGGTATTACTGGCATCTGTCATTTTAAGAAATTGTAATCTCAYACATAACTTCAATGAAAAAGAACTCAGATGACCGCTCATTAGTTTTGTTTGTCAATAATAGATTTTTTTTAAAAAAACCAAAAAGTTCCTGTGACATTTAAGTGAAAAAACATACTTGAAGTCTTAGTTGTAAAAAAACACACCAGAAAGGTAGTTCAAGTTTTAAAGCAAATAGTATTGGCGCATTTGGGGTGAAGAGAGACATCTGAAGGTATTTTCTTCTGAAGCACTGCTGCTGTACCACCAACTGCTTTTAATACATGAAAATATTAATACATAAAAAAGTATTAGAAGGGAAAGCAGGCTTCAAGATCATTTGACATGAAACAGCCCAGTGACAGGGTACATATTTACTCAGAGCTGATGTAAGCCAAATATGTAAAGGATTTACTTACAAATAATTACAGCAAGCTGTCCCATGCTTTTTTGTTTGCAGTTTTTGCGGACAGTTGTAATATACAACTAAAACATCTATTACAATGGTTTCTTAAAATGAAATTCAAAAGGTAGGAACAGGCTGCACAGCTTTCAAAAACTATCATGTCTATATACTGACATACATCTTTTTCTAAAGCCTTTAAGAGACATCAGGGTAAAAAGTAAATCAAGACTGATAAAAGTTTCTCTTTTAATTGCTTTTCTTTCTCTGCATATCAAGGGACAGAAAAAAAAAGAAAAGAAGAAAGATAATGCCTTGAGAAGCTGTTACAAAATACTTTTTTAAAAGAGACAACACATGCATAAAAGCTGTGAGAGTTTACATCCATGGCAGTATGCAGCTTGGACTGGAAGACACAGTATAGAAAACTGTAGTATTCAAATATACTGTTCTAATATACAATGTTTTCCCTTTCATTCAGAAAGATCATGAGAAAAAGGAATTCAAAAAATATCAGAATGATATAAACAGTATGCTATAAAAGAATACAAATCATTTCAATGGCATTTGAAAATTCTAGGCATATCAATCGAAGCAATGCATTAATTATATTTTAAAACTACCTGCATTCACAGGGATCCTTTCAACACAACCTAAGTACTCATTAAATATCCACAAAATATCCTTGCAGTTTACCTCTGAAGCACCCTTATCCCACAGCTAGGGGAACTGAGRCACAAAGAGAATTATTAATGACTAACGTGCATCTGTTCTGCACTTAGTAGAAATATGTATTGATACATATATTTCAGTTCTTCATCTAGCAGAAGGTGGCCATAGGCCATATTTCATTAAATAAATGTCAATACAACGATCAAAATTACCTTTTTTTTTCCTCATATACATAAACTACTACTGCTAGTACAGACAAACTGTGCTTTCACAGTTGGCATATTTTGTACCCGTTTTGAGTTCAAATAGAGCTTAATTTTATATTTATCTCTACCTAGTTAGGAAAGTTAGCCCTTCCTTTGTTGGTCTTCCAGATTTGTGAAATTCTGAACTATTTTGCAGTGCAGTCACTACCACTTGCTGAAGTACTTTGAATAGAAGAACATTGTYACTTTAGTGGCTAAATTATTTTGGTAAAGAAAAGTCCTCACTTTTCACTTCTGCTGGGATTCAACCCAGGCCGGAAAAGAGGAGTGTGGGAAAACAAGGGGTCTGGGTCATTCTGGAAACACAGTCTGTTCTGTGACATAGGCAGTTGCAAACTATAAACAATTTATTTTTTGCGTAGTACACAAGACATGGATTATCCAGTTCTGTTAAAGAAAACAGGATTCATACATAGGATTTTCTATATGTTGAAAAGATACTTTTCTATGAACTCCCCTAACTACTGATTCAGTTTTTATTGTCATATACTGTGCTCCTGTACAACAGCCCTTTGCCTCCAGATATTCTTCCAGACCAGCAGAACCACCTCYTGTGTCACCTCAAGTCACATCTGCATATTAAGATCTCTTTTTCTCTTAYAGACTCTTCTACAGAAACTAACAGATCTAAGGCCAAGCTGGTTCTCAGCTTTCATTTTTATGAGACTTAAGGGTATTAATAACATTTAGAAATCTGAAGTGTCAAGTTCATTGAAACACAATTTAGCCAGTATTCACGGTTCACAATACAACATGCTAATTAAGAATTTCATTCACATTGCTAACATAATACAGTTATTGTCAGACTGCCTTACTAGAAAAACCCTCCCACCTCCACCCTGCTGGCCTTCACTCTGTAGTCTCTCATGTTTAAGGATACATTGACCAGGAGAGTTTTTCACATCTTCTCCAGGTGCTGAGGTGGTGTTCATCTCCTCTACATTGGGAAAYTGACTCATCAGCTGCGCCTGGAAATCCTCTCTCCTCTCATATTCCTTCCCTCGATAGATGAATACTTTGTTCTACAAGGAATAAATATCAGATTTTKGGGGGCTGAATGCTGCTGGGGCAGAACTTACAGGTGAATATTTATCAGTACAAAYGCACAATGGGTTCTCTGAATTTTGGAATGAGTGTTACTCTAATACAAATGCTAATGGTTTATAAAGAAGAAACCATTCACCATGTGCTGGAATACATCACTGACTCTCCACAGATGATACTTAATACTGTAAGACAGCATGAAGGCAAAACCAGCACCGCTGAGGATGCTCCTTTAGAACAGAATAAAGTCAGAGAGGCCAGGAAGGTAAATGCCTTCAATTCCTTTTCTTGTTGCCGAAGGAAAAAAGATTTACCTTAAAACACCTCTGGGTCCAAGTTTCACAGCTTTGAAATACTAATACGTAGGTTTCCTCTGCCTACACCTTTCCCCTGATGTTATGAAATGCCCTCATTTACAATAGTCTATCCCCAATTCTGTTCATTTTGAGGTTCAGATTGCTTCATTTCACAGGATACTTTAATAATATCAGAAGAAAAATATGCAGGCTTCCTCTGGTGTACTATTAACACATCTTTTCACTATTTTTTCTAACATTGCCAGGTAACTTTAGCCTTTAAGATTGGAAAATAAAGGTCTTTTGCTGGTTTTCAATATGGGGAAATCTACTATATTCATCGTGGTATGTAAGAAAACACTTTCTCCAGAAGAAAAGGTCAAATATTCAGGTTAGTCTCACACTCTGAAGACATCTGTTGCAGTAACAGATGTAGGAGCAGCAACAAGCTTCTCACAGTCAGTATTTGGGGAGTTGGTTGGTTGATTGGTTTGTTTGATAAATGCATCGTGCGAATCAGAAAACAGTCTGATACTACACTCTCCTACCACAGTAGCAATTGGTATGTAAGGACTGTATTTACTTACAACTTGTCTCTGGACAAGTACACTACACCAATGCTTTGCTGACAGAGTTATACTGAAAAATTGAGTGGTCAAGACAAATCCTGTTAAAGTTGTTGKTGGTGGGTTTTGTTGTTGTTTTTTGTTTTCTTCTTTCCCAATCTCAAGCAAAATCTAATTATACTCTAGTTCTTAGAGTATAATTAGCAAGCTTCTCAAAAAAATCCAAGCCTTTTAGGTTCTTGATTTCATACCTGGTAGTAGAAAAGGAGAAAGGCAAAAAATTCACAGAGATAGCAAATAACAGAGCATAGATGTTTGTTTGTGGAAACAATTTAAACTTACTGTAACTCTCCTAAGATATCAACCAGCTGCTACTGTTCAAGAAAAACGTGGACTAATAAGAGATAGTTGGAAAGAAAAAGTCAACACAGTGCATATTAGAGGTGAAAAATAAAAACCAAAAACCAAACTTCTGGAATTGCTAGGAAAACAGAAAAACAATCAGAATCACACTGACCAATTTCAGAGTGCATCTGCATTTCAAAAATACACAATTCTTGTCCTACCATCTCAAGAACTAGAAGATGAGGGTTGGACTAGATGATCTCCAGAGGTCCCTTCCAACCTTACCATTCTATGATTCTATTAGAACTTTAAATGTACAGCATGCGAGCTGGGGTGGTCAAAAATGGTTTTGGCAGGAGCAGTGCTTGAATGAACTAGAACTCTTCAGCCAAAAGTGTAACAGAGAACAGTATTTTCATATATGGCATGGGGAAGGTGAGTATGGCACAACAGCTTCATCTGCCTCATAACATAATAACTAGTGTAGAGAAATTATTAGGTGTCAACAAAAAGGCAGCGARTCTCCAGCAGAGATGTAATGGCCACAGTATGCCCCAAAAGGCATCGGTTCAGAAAATAACTGGACAATCTCACTGCAGAACAGTCCATCAAGGGCTAGAAAACACAAAGGCATCACCTCAAACCTAGGAAGCCTTTGTCATGGAAGGCAGGAAATACATACCTACATACAAATACCACTATGCACCAGCTCAACATTGTATTCGTTCCTCCCGTAATTATCTACTATTTCCCATAGCTAAAGATACAGTGYTGGTCTACAGAGTGCACTGGCCTAAGCAAACCCAAACACACTGCTTCTTAATGTATTTCAGCTGTAGCTGAGAGGCAACAGAACTGGAAGCTCTTATCTGTCGTGACAAAGTCCACCAAAAATTTCAGGCTCGTAAGTGAAGYGGATTTGCAGATTTAATTTGAACTCCATTTAATTAGCAGCATTCTACCAGTTATTAATACTCTTCTTGGAGATACATCTGAGAAATAAGTAACATAGCAGCTGTCCAAACCAACACTGCATATTAGTGCATGTTGTTCTCATACATCACCTTTAATGCCTGACATGACTGCTAATTTACCAAGCCAACATCAAGTAAAAGAATCAACTTAAACCCACCTGAAAATGTGTCATGCACATTCTTCAAGTAGCAATTCAAATTGTGACTACAATCCTACACCAAGTCAGAAGTAAATAGAGTATAATTTTCCCTAGAGGCTCATTTGCATTAGTACTGGMCACTAGTATTTTTAGAGGCATATAAAAATAGATTAAAAGAAGAATTTAAACAGAGTTACCCTTAGAAATGTAGGGAATCCTTGGCCATAATACCCAACAGCAAAATAGTCTGGTTTGGGCCTTAGAATTTTCATGATGTTTTCATAGAACTTCGCTTGTTGAATCTGAAAGCAAAACCAACCATGATCACTTTCATTTTTTTCCTCATTTATTTTTCATTTATTTTTACCTCTGCARTAGTATATATTGTGCTAAGGGTATCAGACTGTATACTATCAATTGGTAACAACAGCTTTCAAATTTCCATTGGTAAGCTATTGCAGTAGTCAATTAAATGCACACAACATTCTGCTGTGATATGTTAAATATTGTTTACATTTATATGCAAATACAATACATTAAAAAAATGCCTATGGCTTCCATTTCAATTACTTGACCTCAGAATCAGGCTTACTCTTAATTTACCAGTATGAAAAGAAAAAATAAAATCTGCAAGCATTGAAGTCATACTTTACAGGAATTTATATCTGCTATTCCAGTGTAACAGATAAAGCTCAAGATTTTATGTTGGTATCATACTAAAGAGATCAACCACATAGAAGTCTTAGAACAATGTCTTCCATAAAAAATTAAGTGACATTTAGCTTTATTGTTTTTAATTTGTTTCTTACATTGTACTTACAAGTTGCTCAAAATCAAAACTTAAAGAGAATTGGTAAATATACTGTCTTTTCCTTTAAACTTTTGATAAATCCAAAGCTGWCTGGGAGGGACAAAGTTTTCTTTATTCATTAACCTGCTCAAGAACATCAAGTTTTCATTCCCACGTTTTCCTGGTGCATATTCAGGGATATCTGTTGCCTGAGCCCTACCAATTCAGTAAAGATTATGCAAGTGTAGAAAAAGGAGGGGGGAGGAAGAAGAGGAGTGTTTTTTCTTTTTTACATTACTTCAGTTTTTAAGGAAAACAAATAATTGAATTTGCATACAATCTTACTTAAAAATATTTTGTCCCTCTAGCCTTTGGATCTAGTTCTAATTCCTTGTGATGTATTACTTCCCCAGTCCCTGACTGAGGCAGAACTTTTCAGGCTTGTCAAGATTTGAGTTTCTAAAATTTAAAGAAAAATTTCAGGGAAAAATGTAGCCAGATGCTTTTTCTAAGCAGCACATAAAGCAGCACAAAGGCCTCAAAAGCCTGTTCCATCTCTCTTATTTTTCACCTTTAAATTACACAAAGTAAGAACAGGTTTATCTCATCTATAAGTTTCAAGATACTGCAGTAATCAAATGTTCATGCATCTTTTAATAATCAGTTCTTTATTAATTTCTGTTTTACCAATGGAATCTTGTGATACTATAGCAAAGGTTAAAGCTTATTCTTCCACAAAATGAAATTAAAAAATATTGTAGACAACAAGCTCATAAGCAGCCTCAAAGCCTTTCTTTTCATCAGCCTTTTGACAGCTCAGAACTATTCATTTCTGTGATTGAAATACTTTTGAAGATCAGCATATATTCTTACCAGGTTTTGGCTTAAAAGTTCATAGTCAAAAACTTCCTTTTCATATTGCTCTGCAAGTTCTTTACATAAAGATATGGCTTCTTCCCACATCTGCAATTTAATCGCATATTCAGAAAGTAAATCCAGTGCCAACAAATAAGTCTTTAAGGCATCACTATTTAACTACAGTTTTATTGACTATGCTATCTTTAAATTGCAGTCATTTATTAAGTGTACATTTAAAACGGAGGACCCAAGGCAATCATAAAATTCTGGAAAGCGGATTAATGTACAGAATAAAAGTGTTTTATGTTTCATTACAAGAAGGAATAAGTAAACCTTCTTTTAATACKTACAATAAGGTTACTAAAAAAATACCACCTAATCTTTCATAAATAAATAATAGCAAATCACTGAGGTGCACAACAACATCTAGGTACATACTCCAAGCATAGGAACAGTGCATCAGGGGACTGACACCTACCTGTCTTGAAAACAAACATATTCCATTTTACAAATAATTCCAAAGCATACATACTCATACCTAGTCTTGCATAGGAGAACCCTCCTAGTCAGCTACAAAATTGCAAAGCTTATATTTAAATTACCMCTTGCCCAAAGTAGCAGCTTATTTCTTTCTCCATAACTTAATAGCTACCTTGGAAAATCATTGCAAAGAATTACAGAACTGCCTTGGAGGGACTAGGACAGTTTTTCTCATCAGCTGAAGCACTTATTGTATGCARCACAAAAGGGGTCTTAAAACAAGAAAAAACTCCCTCTACTAAAGAAATTTCTTAGATTCTGCCAGTCTTCTCCCCCATTCGGAATAAAGGAAGACAAAAACAGTTTTCTGAGACTAATTTTCTACTGATGTAAGGTCACTGCTGGTCATACGCACTGTGACTGTTTTTACCCAGTGCTATATACCCCTAGGCCAGGTAGTTCTGAACTAGGCAGCAGCACTCAGGTGCCTGCAAACCTCCTCTGCTGTACCTGAGCAGAACCTGAATGTTAGGCAGAATGGAAATCATCATGATTTGATTATTCTCATAACGTGGGTGAGGGCTGCTACTTTGTATTTATTTCTGATGCCAACAAAATACCTGTGCTATTTGAAATAGCACGACTTTTTGCTGCACAGTAACAGGTTTGTGCTGAAGTACTATGAACTTCCTACCTTCTGAGTTATGGGGGCTTCAGTGGCCGTTTTAAGCCTTTATTTTGTAAGAAGCAGTAATGAATGGCCTTCCTTCTTGATACCTTCAGTTACAACCAAATAAAACATAAGGAATTAAAGGCCTATTACTGGGACATAATCATTCTCCAGCACTGAAAATCATTTACCTGCTTTCTTGTACTTCATTTTAGTTCTAGAAAGCTCAGCTCTACTGTCACTGTGCTGACAGGCAGCTTTAATAATACATTCCAAAAAAACACTGACATAAAACCAGATATGCATCAGCAAACTACTACATTTTAAAGTTGAGATGCAATTCTCTGACCTTTCYGAAACAAATGCATAGATCTGTTTTCAACTCTCTGTTTTGGGGAAGACAATAACCGAATTATTTAGAAAGCAATCTGTATAGTCGATATTCCTTTACTAACAAAGGAAAGCACGTCCAGCATTTGTTATTACTTTATTACAGCCTAAACTGACAGAGATGCATGTGACCAGTATAAGCATTAGCCTCTTCCTTTGTAAACATGCTTATTGAAAGAACATGTTTATATAGAACAGCTGTACTTTGTGAATAAGCCTTYAGGACACAATTTTCACTTGACCCATATTTCAAAGAGGATTTCCTACACAATAATCAAGYAAATGTTTTCTCCAGAGAATACTCATTAAATGCTGCTATACAAAGTAACACAATAAGAAAAGACTGGCGGGGAAGCGGGGGAAGGACCCTACAACCCTACCTTTCCTTTGTCAAAGTATTCTATAATCTTCTCATACAAACTCTCTTTTAAGTGTCGATGAGTCTGTGAACACTGGAACTCCGTTGACATGACTTGGGGTGCACACTGTTCATCTGACCACTGAGGATAAATAAACATTAAAAGAGTAAGTCTTTTTGAGTTCAAAACACCTCTACTCCCCAAAAATCTGTGATACTCTTATTCATAAACTTAAAAATTGCAAAAGCTTACTTATCTATTCAGTTTAGGAATATCTAACCTTGAGGAGCCATGTATGAAGCAGAAGTGTATAAGCAGCTTCCGTATAATTCTCACAATCTAAATGAAGATCTCGTAATTTATACAAATATCTAATAGAGGAGGAAACAAGAATTAGTTTAGGTATACACAGGATTTGAATTGTGAAGTGTCAGAAATGTTCAAGATAAACTCTCTAATGGAAACTTCAAAGACATCACGCAGTTGCTACCCAAAGAGTCTTCAGAGATACTGCATGAGTGAGGTTAAAGTATTGTTCATTTATTTAGACTTTTCCGTATTCTCTTTGTATACTGGAACATCTTGTACAAATAGAGGAAGAGGAGCTAAGCTCCTTCTACCAAACACTGTTAAGTCCACTTGGAAGAGGAAGGACAACTCCAACTCAAGGATTACGCCAAACCTATGATGCCGGTGTGTTATTCCTAAAAAYAGCTGCCTTTCACTGTAGCATTTTCAACTGCACGTAAATACTTGCAAAGACAGTGGATAACACAAACCTCAAGTCTAGCAAACAATGGATTAAAAACACAGCATAGCCACTGTTATGGTAAACTACCACAGAGTAACAGAAATTGAAGTAGGATGGTAAGAACAGGATAAGTATTATTGCCCTTTCCAAAACAGACCCAACAGAGCAAGCGCCATACCTGATATACATCCCTTCACGGTTAATGTCTTTGTAGAAATTCTAGAGATAGAAAAATTATTTGTTATTTTCTAACCTCTGTTATTAAAATAGTTACAAGATAAAAATATTTATGCTAATGTTCTGCTTTTCTTTTAGTTGTATTCAGCATCAAACAAATCATAATTCTGTATTTGAAAACATTTTTCAATTACAAATTTAAAGCTGAAAATACGAATTTGTAAGATAGACATTATTTACATACTATCTTAAGTTTAGACCTGGTATTATTGCTTTTTCAGTTAACATTTTAATTAGTTACTAGCAAGTGTTAGATACCTTAATTCATTAAAGAAATCATTTGTCACAGTTTTTCTTTTGGAGAAGAGAAAAATATAGTTACCCAAGGGCATTAACACAAGATACTACATGCTCTGGCTATACCTGCTGGCTACAAATGAGGTTGGCATTAACTAAAGTTAGATATATCTAACACTGTTGCRCAATAACTTTAAGGGGGGACACTTGTCAGAGTGAGATTTTAACAGTCTGTGGGTATTTCCCTACCAGGCATACCATGTAATGCAGAGAGGGGGAAAAAAAAAAAAGAAAAAAAAAAAGCTTAAATCACCCTCAAATCATTGTTGAGCATTGTAAATCACTCCTGCAGAAAGATTTGCTTTCATCTTTCATAAATGGATTCCGAAGGCCTTCCCTGCTCTCACAGAGGGATTACAAAAGAGGACGTACCAGTAAGTTCACAGTGCAGCTCATGCGATTGTCCTTGCTTTCGTCACTCATCACAGCCCGGTAATCCAGCAGCTTCTCCAAGAGGCCTTTAACTAGGCTGACAAAACTTTCAACCAACTTAAAAATGTCAGGATACTGACATGCACACTCTGTAAGACTGCAAACACAGACAACAAAATGATTTTACAGTGCTGTCAGAAATCAGTGTCCCATCAGCTGAAACTCTGGATCTGCAGGCGAAGACTGTATTACAATGCTATAACAACTAACAATGCACTGCAAATTCCYTTTGTGGGTTGGTAATTTAGACATCTGAACGACTGATTGGAAATAAATCTAGACAAAAAATGAAATATTTACTCTTCTTGTCTGAAAATGACTGCAAATTCAAGGGAATATATGTATATTTTTAAAACAAAGTCAAACTGAGTCTATGGTACAACATGAATWTGAACCCAAGTCTCTTGAGCGTCATGCTACTGCAATAAATATTAGACCTTCCTTTCCTCTGTTACCATGCAACRTAAAATGCAACAATTACTTCCTTCTCTTTGCAAAGTTACATTTCAGTAGAAAGTTCAAACCAAGATTAAAATAAAATTTGCCTTTAAGAAATAAGCAGAACCAAGTGACATTCTGTGGAATCAGAAAACGTAGTTAGTGCTCTTTTGATAAAAAGGTGGGCAAGTGAGTTTTATATATCATCAGCATTCTTCAGTTTACATTAGCAAAACATTAGCACATGCTATTTCTACGAAGTGCTTAAGGAACAGAAGCTTCACATTACTCTCAATAACTCTGTTCTCCAAGTTGAGCTGTTTAAACATACGAAATGATTACCAGCCTCKCATTAAGGATTATTTTCTTTCTTTGCTTAAAAGTTGTTTTTTTCCCCTTAGGATTCTCATCTTGCATTTGGCTTCTCTCTGACAAATCCCATTCTATTTTTACTTTAATATACACATACAAATTATTATATGCATATTGAGCATATTCTATTAATAACATATGAAAATCATTGTGTGTGTCACAGGAGAATACTAAGAACAAGGTAGCAATTGCAAAATCCTCATTGAAACTACGCTGCATGTATAAGCAGGGCGGTTTCAATGATACATTATTCCTAATTCTCACCACATAGTGTTTCATTAACAGTTCTCAATTTATATGCAAATATATTTAATAATTTATATTTAATCCTTAAAAGGAAGTGCACTTTTAAAAAAACTTTCATTATAAAATATTATATTTTTAATTAATTGTAATAGTTTTTTCCACTTCTCAGAATCACTTGATTTTCTTCAGAAAATACATATTCATGTTAACTTCTACTGCAAAGAAATACTACAAAATTTGGCCTGGAATGGGGCCTCAGCCAAGTACCAGCCTTGAACTTCTCATTCAAGCAAAGTAAAACCGGCACCTAATGTTTAATCCTTTGTCTGTACAGGTCCAAAATATACTTTTTTCCCAAGACAGAGGAAGGGTGTACACGTGTGTCCAAATGAATATTTATATTGTATAAGGTGTGATGGACAGAGATTAACAGATAAAAACTGAAGACAGAAAAGTCTGGGGAATGTTCAGCGAGACTTGTGAAAAAGAGTTAGAAAAAGTCTCAGTCACATAGGGGACTGAAATATGACTCAGGAAAAAACAGGTTATTTTACAGATGTGAGTTTGTGAGAGAATGAGAGCAAACAAGACAGATCTATGAACAATACTTCATCATGAAATGAAGATGAGTCACCGCTGCATCACTTTTTTCCTCAATACAGGTAGAAAACCACGGATATGAAACGCAAGCTATTCTTAGGAACTCTTTGAAAATATAGCACGCARTTCCAGTCACAGAAGGAAGACAAAATGCAATAGGTTTAGAGGAAGACTGAAAGATGAACAGGAGAAAGAAATGTAGCTCATGAGAGAAGATCTAAAAAGCTATCTTGTTTAGCTGTGTATAATTACATCAATTAAAAAGAAAAAAAAGRAAAAAGGCAGTAGAACTTCAGCAGATTTTTCCAAGCGAGGGCAAGAAGAGGGCTTATTTCCAGTTACTGGAAACAAGCTGCTCAGAAGTTTTTAAAAAAGCTTGAGAAAAAATTTTWAAATATTTTCAATAAAGTTTGAGAAAACAAACACATAACATGGACCTGTCTAACATGCTCTAGGTGACCCTGCTTGAGCAGGGAGGTTGGACTAGATGATCTCCAGAGGCCCCTTCCAACCTTACCCATTCTGTGATTCTGTGACCACTGCAATGACGGAGAACTCAAAAGCTCCCTGACGCTCTTTTCTGCTGTGTCTAGGCCAGCAACTAAAACAGGCCAGGATTCATTGTCTGAGCCTGAGGACAAGTTGCATGGCACAGCTTGTATTCACACAGCCAAATTCTCCTCTGTTTCCTCAAACGGGATGGCCTTTCTGTTCTGAAGCTCTCCTGCTCCATATTAATCCAACTCTTCTTTGGTACTGTCTGGGACAGCCATACCCCTGCCTTGGTGCCTGCTGACATACYGCACTATGGACACCCGCAAGGCAGTGCTTCAACCTGGCGGACCCCGTTCAGGGTAGTGGGTGTGACCAAGTTCCCAGCAATCAACCTATTCGGGTAAGCGCTGGTCACAGAGGTGAGCACCAGAACACAATACAGGCACTGACTACCACTAAATATCTGCATTCAGGTGACAAGTGGAACTCTTCAGGGATGCAGACAGCTACTGGAAATAAAYTGATGAGAATAACAGCAAAGGAACAAAGCTGGAATCCAGGTTAAGTTGGTCTCTATCCAGTTGGGATAGGAATTTGCAGCTAGAAGGCAGAAATCTCTGAATTTGATTTTGGATTTGGAAAGTGTGAAAGTAGAAAGAAAAAAGGAGAGAACAAGGTTGTATATGAATGCAAGAATATACTGAGCACAAGTACTGTTACACAGCTCAGAAAAAGGAAATAAGCTTTGAACACAGATCTCATACACGAGATGTGAAGGAATCCTGACGCTTCTCTTAACATTGATAAGGTTTCAGTTTGAATACTCGCTCAAGCTTTAAGGTAACTTTTTTCTAGATAGATGTAGACCAAGCAGGAATGATCAGTGCCTAGAAAACATGATGTATGATTAGAAAAAAAAAAAAGAAAAAAGAAAAAAAAAGAAAAGAAAGAAAGAACGAACAGAAAAGAAAGAAATATTGGGGTGCTTTATCCATAGAGAAGACTGAAGAAAACTTGATCTTCAAATTTGTTAAAAGCTGCTGCAAAGAGAAAAGGAATACATGGTTTTTTATGTCTTCTGGGGATACAACAAAAAATAATTGGCTTAAACTAAGAGAAGGAAGATTTAGCATAGATGATTGCAAAAAAAAAAAACTTACTAGCAGCAAGAAAGTTAATAATACCTACTGTGTTTGCTGAATCTCCAATATTAGAAACGATGAATTGTAACGACAGGTTAGGCAGTGCAGTAAGACAACCATCTACTTCCAGGCCTGTTCTTTATCATAAGAAGAGCCAATCTGAACATTTCTGCATCACCTCTAAGATATCTTAAGGTGGGCAGCCAAAGAATAAACATTCAAAACTAAAAAACTAGTTTAATTATGAAAACTTAGAGCTCTAAACTAGTCATTACATGCTAGGAAGCAAATGAGAAATTCTTAAAACTTAATCTGTCCTTGCCAGTGTAACAGATTCAAAGAATATTTTTATATTGCATACCAATCCTTTTTCTAAAAAAGAGTATTTGAAAAAGTATCAATACTTTCTGAAGTCTGTTTTATCCATTTCAGGCTATAAGAAGTCTTAGAAATATTTTTACTAAATTGCAGTACCTTACACAATTCTCATCCCAAGAGAATAAGGACCATCCCAGGATAGTCACCTTAGGCAAGTTTAGGGAATAATCTCTGGGCCAAGAATGAGATTAAATATCTTTGTGATATGTTTTTATCTAATGAATTACTTACATTGACTCAAACAACTGCATATAGTGTTCATCTCCACGTCCTCCTTCCACTTCATGGTCCAACTTCAAAATGATTTCATTTTCAAACTAATAAAAAAAATCAAAACATTGAGCAAATATCTAGAGGATAAATAAAGTTCAAAATGACACCAAAAAATATCTTTGCACAGCTACATCACCTATCCCCAAGGCTTGAATATATTCCAGTGAATACACTCCAGACTGACKAAATTTAGATGATTGTTCCTTAGTAAAAACTGGTAAAATAACCTGAGGACACAAGGTTACAGTGTCCATACTATGAATTTTCATAGAACACCTCTGGTTTGAAATGCTGGATTCCAGCTTGAAATAAAATCACTTCCACCCAGATGAAATAYGAAATATCCTACAGTATGCAATGCCTTAGTTAATTACTGTTTATTACATCTATCTATACATTAACTAAGAAGCAATGACATACTGTCAAAAAYAGAAAACAAGCTATCCAGAAGTTATGACATAATTTTTCAGCATTACGATATTTCTATTTGGAAGTCAGCAGCCTTATTCCGCTACTTGTAAGGCAAGAGAGCACCTTTTKCTGCCTTCTGAACTAAAAAGGAATCTATGCAGCTTGTTTGCAAAAACAAGCAAACAAGAAAAAACGCTGCCAGCCTGGCAGCGACCCCWGATCAGCCAACTCTTAAAACGCCAGAGGCTCTAGGTTACTAGGTTTTACTTTACCCCAAACTTCGGCTTCAGAGGTGCTCTCCACCCCAGCCTGGGCAGTCGCCCTTCTAACTTCAACCTGACCAYGGGGCTCAGCCATTTCTGTGACAACTTTCTGAAAGCCAAGTATCTGAAGCTCTGATCTGTATTATTTGCCTCTCCTGTCACAGTCTGTACCAAACTCTTATGTATACATTCACCAGGTAGCTTTACATAATTAATTGAGGGAACAACATCTCCAAACATTCATAAAAGACCAGACAGGTATTTTCCAAGTTTGTTAGAGGGGATTAAAAAAAAAAAAAAAAGCATTTGTCATATTGAAAAGTTAAGTCAACTTACCAGGTTTAAATGAGAATTTGTAATTAGTTTGCAAGGCCTTTACCATTCATTATGCAGACTTCATTYAAGTTCAGGAAATGAAAAAAAGGGGAAATTATAACAAATACATATGTTTTCTTCCTTCTTCTCCAAGAGGCTTAAAACTTGAAGATTTGTATGTTCAAAAAATGTCATTGAAAGTTGATATTTCTCAGTAACAACAAAAACACGWGTGCTTTTTATAAYAGAAAATGAAAAATACTAGTCAAAAAGTAAAAATATACATAAAATATCTTAAGTCAGATGGAAATTCACTGGGAAAGGATTTTAAGAAAGATATACTCCCATTAGTACTGCCCGGTGTAGACAAAGGTATTTTGAATGAAATTACTGGGTAATGCCTATTACTGTTCGCCAGACATGATCTAAAAAAAAATAAAAAAAAAAAAAAAAAAAAAAAAAAAAAAAGGAAGTGTACCAAAGAGCTGATTTTAAAATAACCTTGCTAAAAATTTTATTTTTGGAAAACAGAAAACAGCCACTGAGGGGAAGCGGCTTACACGAACCTCAAAATTTTTACTGAGGCTACATGTTAATTCTCTTTTCTTG
>NW_028185595.1:859279-900275 GCF_003343005.1 Rhea americana
CTATGTGTTTTACGTTCAGATACCATCAGCCACAATACCAATTTGTAAAAAAAAAAAAAAAAAAATGACACCATCAGATAATTAGAAACTTATAATGCCAACACATTTTAAGTCTTTTCCAACACAGCTGTGCTTGTCCTCTTTATGCAGTCTCAACACCTCCCCTCACTTCTACTGGTGTCTTTGAATAGCATAAGAATAAATTATTCAGATGCAACAAACATACATTGATTTGTTTCTAATTTTTTGTCTAAGCACTGTATGTTTCATATTCTGATAAATAATGCATGGTGAGGGAGCAGAAAGGGAAACTGCTTGTTTACATTGCGCCTGTTCTGTTGCCCTATGAGTCAACCCGGGCCGCACTGAAAAAGAAAGCGTGTTCACGCCTGGGAGGAAGCRCTCATGTTCAGATGGGCAATTTCTTCTGAGGGTGCAACACAGGCATGACAAGAGTGAGAGAAGCATGCGGAAGAGTGCGGATCAGAAGACATTTGAAAGAAACAGCGAGCTTGCTTGAAGCCTTAGATGTGTCCCTGGGGGCAAAACAGATCATCATCCATGTTCTACTCAAATTCAGAGTTTTAACTTAAAGATATTACATGCTCGCTTCCAGGGGAATCTMTTCACGGTACAATTCCCCAGCTCTCCCTCTCGGGCAGCAGCGCGCACACTCCGGCRCCGAGGCAGGAGCGCGCTTTGTGCCGGAGCACGATCCCTCAGTCAGCATCCATCAAAGCAACAGCCCAACCCCAGGTCTGCTGGGTCACCTTGATGCTGCAAACTGCTCTGAGGAAGAAGACTGAAGAAGTTTGCTGTTGCTTCTCTAAAAAGGTGCCAAAGAAGAGGGAACCTTATTTCTTCTGAAGAGCCCACAAACATTTTTGGTGTTGTTAGAAGTACTTCACAAACGCACCGTGATCCAGAACAATTCTTTGCGCTGTTACTTGGCAATTTTGCTGCTCCAGTACGAGCCCTTGCTCTGTAATTAGAAGCCAAATTACAGACTGCCAACGGAACGGTACATACTGTACCAATACTAGAGAATAAAGAGCCTCCACTGAAACATGGCAGCGGTACTGAGAAACTGCAAAGGAAAAAAAAAAAAAAGAAAGAAAAAAAAGAAAACTGTGCTCTCTCGCTGTGGTCCGGGCTGAAAAGAAGTTTAAAGKGCTCAGAATTTGTCTGTATTTACTGCATCTAAGATAGGTACGCAGTGGTTTCAGAATAAGGCAATATTACACACAAACATTCAATTCACTCCTTTTGTAGACAGAAACCTGTGAAAGCAGTGCAAGTCAAGCATCAGTTAAAAATCATGCACCTCTTAAATCCTTCCCCAGTACTTATTCAGCAGGTAGGGAATTGATTACCTCTCTAAGAGGCAATAATTTCACAGAGGCTGGATCTGAGCAAAAATCTTTCTAAGCATCTTTCCTGCAAAATCTCAACAAGCTGCAAAAAAAGATAGTTGCTTGAACCAAATAAATAAAAGAGCTGACAGGAATACAGAAGAAAGTTTTAAMGTCTCTGTGCTAAAATTCAGCCCTGGTAAGAAATATTCCTCCACTAACTTCAACAGAGCATGTCTAACTGTACTTACTTTAAAATTGCCTGCTTATCTAATTAAAAGACCACAAAAGTCTCCAAACCCTTGAAAACACTTCCTCATCAACCACTTTTCAACTCTATTTTTCCTATATTTGTCTGCAGCACCAAGCTAGATAAACTGAAATAAACTGGTTTTGCTAATGAGATGATTTCACGTGCTTCTTAAATCCTTCAGCATAATAAAACTCCAAGAACATGAACTATGAGAGTACGACGGGGTGTTCAGAGCAAGGAGCCTGCTGAGGACACTTGCGCTCACTCCGTTTGTGCCCTTTCACAGCTCTCTTAGCTCAGAATGATGCACGACTCCAGCAGCACCCCCAGGAGCAAACATCTACCCTTTTGTCCCATCAACACCTGTGTAAGCCCAAGGACACACTATCGGTCAGGTACTACTTGCTCATTTCAACAGCGGTCAGGAAGGAAAGCAATTGCAGAATATTTCCACAGATGGCTTCAGAACGGATGGAACTGATGAGAGATACCAAAGTGAATATTCCAAATACAACGAGAATAGTTTTATTTGGACAGAAATACGAATAAAGATGAAWTAATCTTTCCTAAGCCAAAGTTAAAACATGACTTGGATCTATGTTTATTTCAATGATATTTTCTTTTACTCTGCAAAGAGCTCATCTGTTGGCTTTGCTTTTTAAAAGTTTTAGGTTTTTTTAAAAAACTTTTCATATCACATTATCAGTTACAGCAAATACTACTACTTCRCTTGAGGATATGCCCTGCAGTGGGAAGTCTTGATAAAAAAAATAAAGTCTGATCTTTCAAGAAAAGATGGCTTATCAATATTGGAAGAATTGGACTTTTACATCATGTGTCTGACAGGCAACTTGCTTCCCTTTCTAYCTGAAGGAGAAGGGGATATATGTGCAGCACTAAGTTAAATCTATCCTCACATACCTAATRGAAGTAGAATAAATCGCCTTTTCGAACTTTCTAGCTCTCTGAGCTAACAGATAGAGTCTTGATAGTTAAAATTAGTAGATAATACAGCTTTCCTCCTTAAATCAAATGGAAGTTACATGAACAAAGTAAAATAAAGAATCACAAAGAAAATGCATACATCGTAGACCTATGTACATATTCCATTACATGAAGTAGGTATGTAAATAACATGTCAGTCTTAGGACAACTACAGGGGAAATTTGGGTTTCTGTGGGATCAGTTATTATTTCCCAGAAAGAGGTAAATAATTTTCCCGTTTAAAAAAAATTAAATAACCTTTACATACTTACTTCATTTAGAGCATACTTTTCAAAAAGAATCAGGTGAGTAAAAGCACTTATACTGCATATAGCARAGCAAGACACAGACTCCTGAGCTAKCACCAGCCCAACACAGAGCGGAGCGCTGCCACGCGGACGCCGCAGCRCAGCACCCCGTTGCGCCGATGACATCCACCTTTGGGGAGAAGCTTATTAACTCATGTGCCAGGTACCAGACAAGGGCTCTGGTTCACCGCCAGTACAGACTCTGCATGCGACTCAGAGGTCTCTTTTCCCCCCTCCTTGCTCTTATTAGAAGTAAAAAAAAAAAAAAAAAAAAATCAATACAGTGACGTTTTAATTGAATGTCAATGAGATCTAGACTCCTGAGTGCCTAAGGCAGTCTTGAAATGAAACTTTATCATTCTCAACATTTTATACTAAAGCTTTAATAAAACATCCTAATATAAAATGCCTACTTCTTTCAAAACTGTCCACTAGCAAAAGCCAAAGTTCGCATCTGCATATCAAATATTCTTGATTCATATTCTCTTTTCTAAACAAAAYAGTAATAATTTTAAGTAATACAACTCAATGCACCTTTCCTTTAAAAATGTATTTTTTTTAAATTACCAGAATTGCCGAACTGGTAATTGTTACAAAAACAATTTTGTGAAATCTATCTTAATTACCATATTCATAAGAACAGAGAGAGAAAATATAATTGTCRATCAGTAAGTGATTTTAAGTTCTGAAGTAGAACAATTAGAATCCATTGACATATGCCCGCTAAATTACTAAATTAGTGTAAACTGATAAAAATCATTAACTGTTATTCATAAGCTGTAATAAAATCAAYATTCACATTCTTCAGTAGCTAAAAAATATCACCTGAAGCTTATTTATATAAGCATAAGTAGTGATTTAAGGGTCACCTAAGTGTTTTGCATCTGCTAGGCTGCTAAGCTAGTGCCCTTGTTAATCAGTCAGTTGGATGAGTTTCCAGAGTTTTTTGATCTGTACAGATCYGTGCTTCTCTCCCAAGAGACGAAGCATAAGCCAAGTGCAGGAAAACATTTTTAAGAAAGCAAATATAGGACTATTAGGACATGGAGGGAACAGATGCACAGAAGCAAAGTGGTTTTTAATCTTGGCCTTAAACCAAGAGCTTTGTGGTAAAATACAGACCAAAATGGAAATTCCATCTGCTGGTTTGCTCCACACTTAGCTGACCCAAAAATGCCCCACATGACTTAAAGCATTAAACATAGCTGGGTTTAAAAGTGACATATTTACATTTACTTTCCTAAGAATCTCTAAAATTATGACTCTGTCGTTTGTCATTTACTGCTACACAGACTATTCAGAATTAATTATTTGGGTAAACGAAACACAGTGCCTACATCTCTAAGTTAAAATCTACCGGTGTAAGGCACTGTACAAACACAGAACAAGGTAAGGACATACCCCAAAGAGCCTGCAGAGAACAGAAAAGTTAAATGGAAAAGACAGCTGCTGAATGCCCAAGGACGCACAGCAGGCAGTGCCAGGACATCTAGACTGTATAGCCGAGGGTCCTATCCCACRAACCACACACATTTGCCATTCAGAAGTTTCACAGACTTACAACACAATTACTAAGTTTTTCTTTTTTGAGAGAGAAAAGATTCCCAGTAATAAAAAAGGCTTTATCAAAAGCTACACCAACAAAATCTGTTTTGCAATATACCTTTTTTAAACATTCATTTTCCCAACTAAAGTTCCAGTATCACAAATTCACAGATTTTATTTTTCAAATTCTTTCTAGTTARTAAGTTGTAAAAAACAAAAAAAGTCCTCCCTCATTATGCTTTTTACCTTTTACCTTTTCAAATGAAAGRGGGGATAAATATAACAACTAGAACACAAATCAAGTATCAAAATACAATAATATCAAAATATATAATTTAAAAAAATATTTTTCCTCATCAAAACTTCCATAAAAAAATATTTTAGGATTGTCAAAAAGCTAAGGTTTTCTAACAAGTCTAATAATATGCAATTAGTTTCAAACTGCAACTTCTGTCAGATTTTCTACAATAAAAAACTGAAGTCATAGTGTCTCAAGATCTGTATTGCAAAGGGGAATCATACAAAAACTTAGATCAGAAGGGATGTCTGTAGGACATTTAATCCCAAGCCTTAGCTAACTGGACTGACTCCTCAGAACCTTGTCCAGTCAAATTTGGAGCATATCCACGAATGAAGATTCTGCAGCCCCTCTGCGTCCCTATTCCAGTGCTTTACTGCTGCCATTGTGAAGAACATTTTAGTTAAATCCAACTAAATCACCTTGGAGAGCCTACACTCACTTGAACAGGAGTTCTTCTTTTCTTAATATTTTGCATTTTAGTTTCTGTAAGCAGAAAAACCCACACTACATTATATATATACCAAAAATAAACTCATTACATGACATTTTAATGAGTTTTCATACAGAGTATGAATTTTGTGGGTGTATGTGTGCATGTGTATTTTGAAAATGCTATTATTAAACAGTTTCTACACAACTTTTCTTGTTATTACCTTTTTGAATTCTCCTGTTCTTTGATATTCACATAACATCATGTCAAAGAAGATCGGGATTGTGGCTTTTCGTAGTTCAACCTCTGGAATAAGAGTCATTTCCAAGATGGGCCCAACCATGCCCGGTATAAAGCATATTTTATTCTGTCCTAAAAAAGAATGGCAAATCAGGTATTTAAATAAATAATRAATCAATAAAAATCGTTAGGAAATGAACTTCGGATATGCAGCCATCTGAAACAGTGCTGTAACCTTCTATGTTAATACAAGTCTTACAGTTAGTCACTCCATTCCTGCGCAAAAGCAGAARGCACATTAATGGATATTGCCTCATTCCAAGATGCTAGAGTTCAGTACCAGAAACAAGCATGTATGCCAGTTGACTGAACTGACACTTTTAGGRAATCTTTCAGTTTCTGATATTTCCTTGTAAATACTTAGGAATAGAAAGTAATCAAAAAAACTAAGAACTCCCCAATTTCTATCAGTAGGAGAGATCTACATGATATGTTCCCCTCTCTAAAGGRGTAAAAAATTAAGTGCTTTAAATTCCTGAATAACATCAACATTGCAACCAATAACAGGAATACTATCTGCACATCTCAGCTTCTAAAATGACCCAAAATTATCTTGCAGCACAGCGGTTACACCAGCTGTCAAAGAAACTCCAAATCTGCAGCCATGGTCTAAGATGAACAYGAAGAATTGTTATAATAAATGTAGTATAGAAATAAAGAAAAAACCTCAGCTAGGTCTAATACATTCTTCAAACTTTGCTTGCTTGATGGGGAAAAATATACCACACACCCACACCCCTCATAGGAGTTAGATCATTAGTCTATCAAATCCAACGACCTACCTCAGAAAAGTCAAAACTGCCCGAACCTTCTACAGAGAAATAGTCCCCTAAACAAATACGATTAGACTTGTCCCATACCTAAAAAGTAACACGGTTCTGATTTGCCTTTCATATCAGTTCCATACTGATGTAACTCCAAGCATAACTGAACTACTCTTTCAATAGTTTTAAGCAACAATATTTTTCCTTCTGATTCAGTTGATTTAAATCTGTACTAATCCTAGTGAAATCACTAACATCAATAGATTGAAAAGAATCTTATCATGACTGAACCACTTCTAATACCTACATAACAGGTCTGTGTAATTTCAGAAAACTATAGAAATTAAGGTATAATGTAACTATCCATTCACCTCTAAAAATCCTCACTCTCCTAAGCAAGTCTTAGGTAAGAGCAGTAAAAAGAAAAACAAATCTCCAGCTAAACAATAGCAATATCTATTGCTTGACCAAGAGGCTAAGCTTATACTTGCCTTAAACCAAAAATTCTTAGCACACGACTTGGTGTAAAAAAGGCTCTTTTGAAAATCTATCCTGCTATCAGCACCTGTTATTTCCATTTYAGGGATCAAGATCAATATCAAAACTTCTGCAATGGACAACAGAAGATAATCTGCCTCAGGGAACCAGCCAGTTTATGAACTGAAAGGCACTGTAAGCAGAGGCCACAGTGTGAGATCCTCTGACACGCATTTGCCTGTATGAATCTTACTTTAAATACATATCCCTCCAAAGTGGTGTAGAGCTCAGAGTATTGCTTTCCAGAATGCAGATTCCTTTTTGTTAAAGATATAGGAAGAGCTTGAAAACTAGAGAAAATATAAGGAAAGGGCAATTATTATTAAATGAGAATTATGGCATATTTAGTTTGAAATGWTTTTCAATCTGCAGGCCCTAGTTTTTCCAGTGGGTATGTAGACCAAATGATTGAATAAAGTAATAACATTTGTGATAGGAAAGGAACAATGCTTTGGTCTTCAACGATATGCTAGACAAAACTGTCAGAACACCTTAAAATTCCAGGTCATTCTTTCACTTTTCATAATACCCAATGGAATTCTAAGTACGATCCTCTGCTGGTGAAACACACGTTAAAATGCAACTCCTTTTTATGTTTATTAAACAAAATATCACATTCGCTCAACCAGCTTTTGTTCACTRTTTACATGAACACTGAATTGACAAAAAAAAATCAGTTTAATTTAGTATCTTAAAATTGTGGGTACTGTGTGTATACGCTGGCTAAAATTCTAACTGCTAGCTAAAAACATTCCTGTTACTGTAAAAATGCTTTTCTACTGCATACACTGAGAACATTTCACATCACTCTTACAAGATTAACTTCTGACACCCAGCAATTACTCGAGCTTCTCTGGGAGAAATGACTGCCTTTGAGCTGGGTTGGCACAAGGGCCAGTTCAGGGAAAGGAAAGGTTATCTGCCTGTGCTTAGCACTCCACGGAATCGGCATGTAGGATCCAGGCCAGAGTCGGCTTGTGGTCAAGAGACCCGAGAAACAGATAAAATGGCTGTAAAAGCCTATGTCTTTTCTCTGTTAACATTCTGATGCAATCTAGTCTTTTCAAGATTATCTGTCAGAAGTTTGACTTTCCGCTTGTATTTCAAAGTATAATCATCAGTCTCATCACAATTATCTTTACTTTGTATTTCAAAAACACCACCTATATTTTTTCATAGGACGATCCATTATTGCTGCATTTGTTCCAAACTTTCAAAGGAGGAGTTGAGAAACAAGGCTGCACGCAAACTGTAAAAACATTAACGGCCACTTTGGAATTTAAATCCAAAGAGAATCCGACTTTGAGTCTATTAATTTCTAGAACTGTGGAAACAGACAAAAACAGAAACCTCCTTATGGAAGATTTATCTGGTTCTCAATTTCAGTAAGATTATGTTTCTGAAATCTTCTGAGTTCAGCCATCTTTGTCTGAAATCCAAGAGAACCTTGTGAGTTCTCTTCGAAACAAAAAATAGGCAGAAGTCATACAATGTTTCATGTCAGTTGGGAGCTTAATAGGAAGAGTAAAAATATATTTTAAGGTCAAATATTTTAAAAAGCAAGTCATGTCAGATCTTTTGCAGAGAAATATGATACATGCTATGGATTTGGTTGCAATAAAGTTCATATATGTACTCACCAAGTTTGTACCACATGTCACGGATAGCAAAGCCAATTAAACGCCTCATATCTCCATACCTAGAAAGAAAGAAAAAGGAAAGGTATCTTTATCAACATCACCATTTTAGCACAAAATTACAAGATATAAGCTAAAGCACATGTTTTTGCTTACTTGTTCTGGATTTTGTTGTATTTTGCATGGGAAAAATTTTCTAGTTGTAGTGAATCTTGGGTAATAAAAGCCACAGCCAAGTGAAAATAGTTGTTCCACAGCTGTAAATTGAATACAAGGAAGTTATAATGATTTTGAGCAAAGCAGGAGTAATATTAAACCATGCATAGTGGTGAATAATTTATGAAACCAAACGATGCAAGCAATATGAGAGTCTTACATTATGCAAAGATATATATCATTAGTATTACGCAATTAGCAGAAAAGCAAGAGAGATGAATTTTAATAACCACTAGTATGCATTTGCTCTTAATAACACAGCATCTGAATAAATATTGGTAAAAAGGATTCAYATGAGATTCATTAGCTAACAACATTAAATCACGAACCATAGCAAGACTAGTGAAATACAGTACATTTCCGTGAATCTCAAGTGTGGTGCTAAAGGCATCCAATGCAATTACACCATACTTAAGAACTTCTTCAAAAGGCATCCACCATCTACCTTTGGTTCCAATTTAACACCAGATGTGGGTGAAACCCTGATTTATTTCAGTAAGAGCGCTCTACATTAAGCAAGGACCCAACAGGGCCTTGAATAACTAGTACTGTGACCTCTGCCCATTACGATCTGAAAAACTCTCCTGTACAGAAATAACCATGAAGAACAGACACCAACACCCCAAAAAAATACGCACAAAGAATATAGACATTTCCTATACTAAATGACATTCTCTAACATCCTCTTTAATGCCAAAGTGCTCCTGCATTCAATTTATTCCTTCTGCTAGAAGACCAAGGCTTTACTAAAGCTTGGCTTATTCAGAAGCCCTTAAGAGACCTTYTTCTGTCTTTAAGTGTTGACAGTCCAGAGAGCATAGTCATCCCTGGTGCAGATCCACAGACTCGAGCAACATTGCACTGGAGACTTATTAATCCACTACATTTTACACCATTCAAAGACCATCTGTATTCACCCAAGCCATTCACAACCTTATTAGAAACTACATTTGAATACTTGTGCTACTAAGGCTACAGTTTTTTTTTCCTAGCAGCGTGTTACTCGTGCTCCAAAGGTCCTGTTTTTAATCTTTAGTAACTTTTGATGAGAGGAATGTGATCAATTTAGAGTTTTTGACTCGAGGAGCTGTACTTGTCAATACATGGGAAATACACTTTGCYTAGGTCAGTTACATCAGTAAAATGGAAAACTTTCAAATCATTCCTGTTTAGAGGGAAGAAAATGAAGCCTTATAACTACAGTTAATGGTCTATTTAGTCATGCAATTCCTAGCACAAYGCTACCTTTGTCAGAGACGCACCCTAAGGACTTCCCTCTCAACGTCCTTATTTATACAATGCGTGTCATTCTTCCCACAGAGCAGTCTATGATGGCTGAAGAAACAGGATTCTCCACATTCAGATACTACATTCAAGTCAGG
The DNA here is from genome assembly GCF_003343005.1 of Rhea americana. Classification (NCBI taxonomy): domain Eukaryota; kingdom Metazoa; phylum Chordata; class Aves; order Rheiformes; family Rheidae; genus Rhea; species Rhea americana. The sequence continues at coordinate 869,289 of NW_028185595.1, forward strand.
GACCTGCAAGCTTTTATGTACCAGAGCTAGACTGTAACCCTGCAAGGCACAGCAGTCTCTCAAGAGTTGAGAGGCGCGCACAGGTGGAAATAGGTAAGACATGCAAATCATAGGCTTACRAGGTCAGTTTTGTGTTCTCTGAAGTCCTCACTAGCATGCCCGTACATTYTGCATTTGCAACATGAAGCTACCTAGCACACGAAGCTACGTGGCAGGGCTGAAGGGAGGTAGCAGAGCTCCAGGAGAGCGCCCGAGCACACGCGCAGAGACTGGGTACTCGCCCGTTGCTTCTTGTTGGCAGGCGCTCGAGCGCCGAGCTGTASGCTGGGGACAGAGCCCTGGGAGATGAGGCTACAGCCGAGAAGCGACTGCTCCCTGCAGTCAGTTATCAGCTGTTCACAGCAAACTCCTACCGCCSTGTAACAGCACACACTGCCTTAGTCTGTGTTAACACTTCAAAACAAGGCGACTGTACTGGCTGAGCATGATGTTAACCACACGTACTCAGAATCCTGTTAATGAATTGAATTCAACAGCAAAATCTGCACRTGAGGTTCCCCCCCCCAAGTCTTTTAAGCTTCTTCACATCTGACAACACCCCCACGTATATGACAGCTAAAGAACCATAAGGGAGGAGAATTTCTGACTCTGTTTCAGCACGCACAGGGGGCCTTCCCACTAGAAAATGCAGCAGCTAACATACTGGAAAGTTTATAAATAATATACAATCAGAAACTTATCATCTCACAAGGAACAGGAGATCTGGATGATACTATCAGTATAGCTACCAAATGTAAAGACTCCAGTAAAGCATTATGCTGCTCCCTCTTTGTACAAACCTGCCGAACCAGTGGCTCTTTTATACCACACCTAATGCCCACCTTTTACCCATCATTTTCTCTATGGATGTTTTTGTTCGACTCTTTTGATTGATTACGCGTAAAAAACACTTGGGAGAGACTTTCCTTGGAAGACTTTTAAGAAGCATTGAAAACAATGACAAATAGATGTGCTCAAATAGAGGGAGCAAACGACTTAGCTAAGTAAAAAGGACATTTAGACTGACATTCTTGAGTTGCTGACACAAATTATGACACTAACTATACTCTAATATTTCACAATATCTAAAAGATTAGATAGTATTTTGGCAAACTTCATTGAGGAATATTATGAAAAAGGCAAGCTCAGCCCCTTGAGATCAGGGGACATAGCATATTTCAAACGGACACTGGCTTCACGACTTTGATTTTGTAGAAAAATGGTACTTAAAATTCTCCAGGTATATATAATTGCAAAATACACCCAGTTGTCRTACCTATTGAGGTAGGTTAGCTAGAACTAACCTTTTCAAAGCTGTGATTGATGTTTACAAGAAATGTTCTGCCGAATTCCAGGACATAGGACACATTTTTAGAATATGATAATTTTATCCCAGTCATGTTATCTCTTTCACGTACTGAAATATATTTTTCCACCAATTAAAATGAAATAATTTACAACAAGTATCTGTTTTGACTCTCTTTAGCTAATCTTTTGAGTATACACTAGTTAAAACAAGTGAATACCRCTTGTCTTTTAAATGAATAGCTATAAAATATGCTTCTAGATCGACCACAAATACTGAAATTCAATCATCAAATCTTCTCAAATGCTTCTGCCAAGATATATCATATATATGCCTGAAAGTACCACAAGGAGACAGATTCTATTAGCTCCATTTTCCCTGTCCCTAATACCCGTGAAGCTGCCATCTCCAATCAGAAATATTATTAAAGGAGCGTTGTTAATGCACATGGCCCAACGAAAGGACATGAAGGAGAGATGCAATCCAAAAATCTGCGAATATATACTGCCAGAGAAGAAATTTATTTACAATGCAACTGTGTTAAATTTATTTGCTCCTCAATATTCAGCTTGGAGATAGAACAACATGATAAAAAATTGCTTTCTAAAATGTATTTATAAAAGAAGGAAGCAGAATTTCAGATTACATAAACACTCGACTGAAGAGAGAGTCCAATTACTGAAAGCAATGGGCAATACAGCTATAGAATGGATGGAAATAGAAATAATGATGTGCATCAGCAATATTTCAACTGCCACTACGGCCTGCCTCTCAGCAGCAGCTACTGTTGCTCCTTGGGCTCTTCAAACAAAACATGCTATATAATTACACGCTACGGAAGACAAAACATACACACGTAACTGTACTGGCAAAATATATGTTTTGAGAAAAAACAGAAAACTTTGTATTCAGGATAGCATTATGTAATTTTCAATCTGGATTTATATATCTTTATTAATTTTATATAACAAACCTATTTCCTTTGTAGTGCAATTTCAAATAAATTCACAGTCAGTGGCTTTGAACTGAACAATATTAGCACATAGTATATTATCTAACAGTTAATACACAGACTAAAATGAGTGTTTACATTGACCACACAATCCTCTAACACATGCAAATGTTCATTTTAAAATAATTAACTAAGGGGAAAATAAGAGGCTAAACCTAATTTAATTTATCATTCAGCCTAAATTACAAGCAATCCCTGATGAAAGCATGCCTGATCTATGTTTTATTCTTCTTGGTGGCAGCATGTTTAATAGATATGCAAAAGAAAAGATAGGTCTGCACAGCCAAACAACTTGCTCACAGTCACATAAAAAGACTTCAGCAGATCTTTCATCCTGTAAGACCCAGTTTGCTTTCCAGACTATATCTGTTCTTTGCAAGGGAAATAGGTATCTGCTAAAAATCTACTAGCTGTTTTTTAATGTCTGATCTCAAATGATTTGCAGTTCTGTCTCGGAAAAAAAATACCCTGTTTCTTCAATATCATGCTTTTTTCTCCATCTTTGATGGATGTCTACAAAATCTGGCTATGTATTTTAAAGATTTAAAAATACTTATTCAAGTGTTTAAAACAGTGCTGTCATGACTGCATATCAAAACAGTATAATAGCGAGAGCACGTGTAACAAGACGAGAAAAAAAACTAACCTTAGACCTGCCTTTCTATATCATTTTAGGTATTTTCCTTATGTAACTTCAATGTACCTCCTTATACTGTGTTAATATGCTATTTCTGAATAGAATTTCTTCAACTAGTACACTTCCCATAGTTGTAAGCCTTAAATKGTGTGATTTAATCTTAAACTAACTTTTTATCATTGTAAGCACAGAATATGCACCTGGAAGGAAACCTGAAAAGTCACATAATCCAGCTGCATGTCCCCAAGGCAAGATCAGCTAAATCACTTCTGACAGATGTCTGTTGAATCAACTCTTTAGAATTATCAAGYGAGAGAATTTCACAGCCTTTCTAGATTATCTGTTTCAACACACAACCGTCTTGATGACTTGCCTAAATCCTAGCCAATAATGTATTTCAAGACATGAAGTGGATATAAATTGTTAAATATTGAAGATCTTTATCTACTCCTGTGAATGCTATTGAAAATCCAGATTTCTGTATATTAAAACTTAATATTCCACTTCAATYGCAGTACTGAGTAATGTGCATTGAGGTATTATAAAATATATATATGCATAAACATTGATGTGTAATCATATAATTTCTTCCCCCATTTCCACTGTATATATTCACAAGCTTAAGATACCATTAATACTGTCAAATCTCAGTCACAGTTGCTTCATGGTCTATTTTTTGTCAATTACTTCATGAAAATTCACTCCCATCCCCCTATAAGGGTATGTGCTCTGTATCTAATAATTTTTACTGCATACACAGTAGTAAATATTTTGCTACATATGCTTTCTTAGTTATTGTTCCTTTATTGTTCTAGTGTGTGTGGTATTAGGCCACTGAAGAACATCTGCTGCAAGTAATCTCAAATTCTGCCCTATTTTCAGAAGCCTCTGAAGTACTTTCAATACATCCAGCATGTAAACTGTTTGCAAAACTACAAAGATATGACTACATATTATCTTAGTTTTTCTTTTTAATTATCTCATTAAGGATCAGTTAAAATGAGTCTCAATCCAAACACCACTCTGACATTTCCTGACTGACCACTGCCAATGCACACTCATAATCTGCATTACCYCCCAGTGCCAAAAGATTGCAAAATTGCTATCAGCCGTACTATAAGTCAAGCAGTGTCCCTGTCCTTTCCAGACGTTCTTCTGCTCTTAAAGACTTCTGTCTGCAATTATCATCCCTTATCCACACACACAAAATATTCTAAACGTAAGTACAACCTGAGATAGCCAACTAGACAATTCACCACTGTGCGGTTCCATATGGGACTGCTTCCTAGCCTACCACGTGCCTCACTCTGGAAAACAGGCACAGTCTGAACGACTACTGTGTACAGTTTGAAAACTCTGTAGTATTTTTTTATCCTACAAATGGGATTTCTAGCCACTTCAGATTTTATATTGTAACTGCAGGTCACATAACCTTATGATGCCAGAGAAAGGGAAAGAAGAGTGGGTATTTAAGTAATGCTACTAAATCGTGGACAGCGGTCATGAAACTAAAAGAAAAGGATCAAATGAAGTGCTTTACCATAATACCCTGCCCTTCAAAAACTCAAGCTCTTGTAGGCTAGAATAACTTTGGATTGATCACACACTAAGACATCACAGACATACAACTACTGTATCTAGCAGATAAAGTAACTATATGTTAATGGCTCTTAAACTTCTGGTGTGCTCTCTTGCCCTAAGACACTACAAATTTAGATACAGAGGACTTCATGCATAAATATTCTAAGATGTAATGTAAATTCTTGTGCTTTATCACATAAATCAATGAGGAAATGAGGATTAGCAGGAAACTTCACTTATGAATACTGCATTCTACAGATGGCCTTTGAGGGTTTTTAGAAATATCCTAAGTATCAATTACTTTTATTGTCTGTGAAAGCATGCAAAATCAGATAGACAGCAGACCCAATCCACTATGCATATATAATYATAGAGTTCAGGGCTCTTAGTTCAAATAAACCTCTGGGGTTTACTATAAATATTGATTTAGTCTTCAATTTTTTTTCCCCCTAGGTGTTCCAGACAGGTGTTGGAAAGACTCTTCGGATCTCCTTATTTGACCCTTGTGTAAAGTCAAGCAAGACAGTTTGGTTTTGTATCAAGTAATAGCCTTTCCACAAATGGTTACTACTCTTTAGAGACTTAAAAGATACACATCTCTATTTTCTCCATCATAACATGAACTATTTACGTAGTTAAAACTACCTTTTATCAGGGATATTAAAATAGTTGCATCTGTTTTAGCTCCCCGTTTCTTATACATAAATAAGACATCACCCTTACGGCACATGCTCAGTAATAAATATGATTTGGACTGTACTCATTCCTCCTTCTTTGAAGCAGCAAATCACCAGCAGATACAGTCCTAATAAGAGACTACTTTGCCTGAAAGCTGCTGCATACTGAATCACTGGCCCTTGAATAAAGGGTCTTTTGTCTGAGACATTTTTGAGTAAGAACCCATTTGCATCACATAAACTCTATATGCAATGGTTTACTTAAGTTTTTTAATCTGTAGGAGTCACTTATGTAACACAGACACAYTGCATCTTCCAAAAGATAAATGCAGATGCACAAACCCTATTACTTACTCATACCAAGGGAAACAGCTGGACGTTATTTACAAAACATCTCAAAAAGCAGATTAAAGCATCTGTCAGGTTCTGCAACAGAGAAAACATGTTTAACATGTTCTCTGTCTTCTGAGAAAAAGCCCAACACAAACAGTTGAGGTTAATTTGCACTCCCTTGTACAGGACCACTTCAATGGGGGTTTTCGGAAGCACATCTTTTATTCACCCTAATCAACGTGTGGCCTGCTGATTACGGTCCCGAAACCAACTGGTGTGTTCTGTGGCTCCTTTCTTGCCTGTGTGCTCAGCCTCCTGCTGTGGTGGTAGTGGGACCTGACCAAAATGCACTTAGGACAGGGACACTGCATAGGCTGCCCTTGCTTCATATAAATACTCAGAATATTTTTAAATTTAAGGGATTTATTTTCAAATACAATTAACATAAAGAATGAAATAGAGTCATTCTTCACATTACACACTGTTAGTGTGCTTTCTATCTACAGCACAAACCRTAACCAGGTAGCATGTGGTGACATACTGTGACTGTAAAATTGTACTTACATTTTTAATAACTGTTTAATTTGAACACTGCACACCTCCTTATTTTTATCTGAAGCCAAACGTATCATAAAACACATGACCAAAAAGTAAAGCTATAAAGAATGATAATAAGTAAACTAACAAAATTCCAGTATTAAATGATTTCTGAAAAAACAGAAATACAAGTCTACAAATTGAGTGTTTTACTTCGTATCAAAGATGACCTGACCTTGCAACACTCAGATCAATAGTCATATGCTAACTCTGCTCAGCAGAAAAGCCTGAATACTTACTTGGACTTCAAAATTCATATTCTCCAGAAATTTATGGTTCATTGTCTCTGCAAATTTGTTGATAGCTCTCAAGAACACCCTAAAAAAGAAAAGTAATAATACAATTTGATGTTTGTAATCTTTGGGACTCTATTCCAACTATATACAGTACTAATGGAAACTCATTCAAATACTGCACACACTATAAGAAGTAAAAGTTTATACATTCATAAATATATTCTGTGCAATAGCATCTTATGTATAATACATTATCCATCACAAAAATATTAMGTATATGATTGTCAAAAAATTTCTTGATTTTTCATGGAAAAATTCAGACAATATTCAGACAAAACACACAGAAAATAAATTTTTCAAATACAATTTTAACTTCTATATGACAAATGGGGATTGTTTATAAAAATGTTATTGCTCCTTTTCATGAGTTTGATATCCAGAAGAGCTCCTGTACGTTATTAGGTAGGAGCTGTTAGTAGATTTTCCCATTTAAAAGATACTGTGTGCAACTTTTCAGTTTTCTCAAATAACATCATACCTGTGCCATCTTCCTCTTCAGGTTGATTATAAAAACACATTTGAAGTTGAGTTAATGCACAGTTATTTTTTCCAAGAGAAAGACTGAAAGCGTGACGCTTCTAGCTTGAAAAGTAGCATCTGTTTATATTTATCAAAGTAGAAGACCATCACATTTAGAAAGCAGATTTCTTCATCTAACTTTCCAGCACCTTACATTTCTAAAACAAAAATCAATTCTTTGTATCTCTTACCATTTACAAAGTCTATTTCAGTAATTTAGTTTCAATCAATCTACAATTTGGAAAAGAAGTTAACATTTCCTGCTACCTTACAGATAAAGTTTGAGTTAAGTTAAAGCATCTGTGTTGCAGACACCATGTAGGCACATATATACAACCTGAAAGTAGTGAATATGATGAGGGAAAACACTCACAAATGTGCAAACTGTCACTTTCAAGCACCAGTCAGGAAAAAGATCTAACATTTACAAGAGCAGGTCCACAAAAGCACCAGCTTCACGTTTAGTAGCACTTGAGAAAAAAAAATCAAGAATTCAATTATTATAATTATGAGGGAAAGACTAAGAACGCAGAACACCCGTATGTTACTGTTAAAAGCAATGTTCCATCCTTGTGTTGGATATAATGTGCTGTTCTGGTCTTCCAACTCAGAAGGATAAACCAAATACAAACAGAAAAAACAAGCAAGCAAAAGGTAACAAAAAAGGTCAAATACATTTAACGCATTGCACGTGAAACTAAGTTTCTCCAGAYCGGAAAAATAGTGTGAATGAGGAGCTCCGTGGCAGAATCTATAAAATCAGAAGTACCGTGAAGATGACAGAGACCTAGTGTTTTTCTCACAGGACAAGAATCGGAGAACACTGAACAAAATCATAGCTTTTATACTAGTCTTGCTCAGCTGTCCAACTGATTTCTACAGGATGCTCTGAATGCTTGAAGTTTATATGGGCTTGAAAGTGATTAGGCAAATCAAAGACAAAGATCAAAAGGAGAACTATTTCATGTCATCAAGTCACTGTAGGCTGGTGAAAAACAGTCAGCCGGAGTTACTGCATCCCTGGTTCTGTTCTCATATTGCTTCCTAGGCATCTGAGTTAATATTAGAAACAGACTACTGGGTGAAMTGGATCTAGGTCTCATTATCGAAAAAAAATGGAAGAGCTAAATTCAGATTCTTAATGAGGAAGGTAAAGCAAAAGGTCAGCTTTGACAAGCTCATGACAAGAAATCTTGTTTAACCATTAAGCAATAATACAGAAAAGTACAGTAAGTGCATTGCTTCACCAGGACTACAATTTGRATGGCTGGAATAAAAATCCTTTACTATAACTACGGTTTCCCATGAACAAAAACATCACCTTAGATAGTCTTAAGAGACTTACAATTAAGGAGCTGATCTGTGAAGTTTTGAGTGTTGTCAAATCACCCCAKTTCAAGACATCAAATTTTGCTCAACACAAATTTTCAGTCAATTCAGTTTCACTCTCCCAACCAACCTCTATGTACTTACAAAACTGCCCTGTGATTTTAGTTTACATTGGTACGAACAGGCTATTGTACTCTTTCTGGCCTCTTACTCTCCAACAAAATTATCATAGGAACAAGATTCATCAGTAAGCTGCTCCAGACTCTCCACAGCAAAAGCAAATATACTGTCCCCTAAAGCTTCACTCTCATAGGCACATTTATCTCTGCAAAAATAATTGACACTTGACAGAGGCAAATAAAGATTTTTGCAAAAAAAGAAATTGTCCACTTTAGACAGCACAAAAAAAAACCATACAACTAGCAGAAGGACGGGCACCTACACATAATTCTGTCCGCCTGTGTCCCCCATTACTCTCCGAGAAGGAGTTTTGAGTGAAGATCTTTCCGTCACTCGGACTCTTTGCTGCRGAACTATATTGCTGTGGAACTATATTCCTGTGGCTTCTCCACTGAATTACAAAGCRTATTTCTTGCCAACCCACAAAATCATGTTCTTCAGCTCCAGCTGCTCAGAGTCAAAAAATATTTCCCTTCTCTCTAAAAGCCTTTTCTTCACTGAGGGAGCAGTACATTGCTCAGTTTTTGAGACCTTTTCTGCTTCCCATCAGTTGGGGGGTTTTAAGCTCTGCTCCAGCACCKACGATGAAACTTGTCACCTGAATTTTCTGTTTGGGCAGAATCTGGTATGGTGACGGTAATCTGTCTCACATTTGAAAAAGAAAGCTACCCTTTTTGTCTTTAACCACAGAAATAAAGTGTAAAATACAGCAGAAACAACCTTAACGTGAAAAGTGCAAATCTATTTCATAGTAATGGCATAGTATTGTGTCATATTTTAAAACTTCAGTGAAGAGCTTGTGGTTTGACATTATCTACAGGTGAAAAGCCCAAAAGACACATTAGAAATAATTTAGTGAGGTACTTAACTTCCAGTTAAAATTATGGATAATATTAAATATATTTACAAGGTCCTACACAATACACTCCAACACGGGTTATTTCTATGAATACCCCTTTAATTCTCACAGATATTTTTATCTGACACACTAGAATGACACATTTGCAGGAAACATGCAGCATTTTCATGCATTTTTATTTTGCCTAAAGGGTGCATCTATTTCTGTCATTGGAAGTCATTCAGACAAGAGGTTTGAATTCTATTCCTGGCTCCTGCCAATGTCAATGCCACGCCGTCCTACCTACAGCAACRCGCTTTGCTCCCGTATGCCTCAGTACCCTTCTGCAGAACAAGGGAGTATTAACTAACTAGCCCCCGGCGGAAAGCTAAACAGGTACTTACAAAATGTTTTGAGATTCCTGGTGACAACAGAACCACGGATAAAGGTATTTACTATTGAAGGCATACTCCTATCAGCGAACTGAACGTTGATTCGAGAGGAGAGAGTTAAGGTCATTTCATCAGAGAAATAACCACTCATTACCAGCACTATTACAGGGAAGACCGAGATGGCGAAGGGACAGCACACCTGGGTTTCCCCTGTCTCTAACAGATCGCTTGAGCTTTCCTCAGAACTTGGGCAGTTTGCTCAGTTCTGTTCTGCATGGTTAGACTGATCAAAGGCCAGCTTGATTTCTCACAAAGATAACATCACTAAATGTTTTTTATTGTTAACCTTCTCCTCTTGCAAGATTTTCAACTGATTTTAATCACTATACCTACGTTCTTTCAGATGTTCAATTAAGCTAACTTCTCTACAGTTACTTGAGTTACTCAGAATTAGTTTCTCATCAGTTTCAATAATTTTAATCTAAAATTGTGGTAATTCATTTATCCACAATAATGTTGACAATATTTCACAAGTGTTCCTGGAGCTGCTGATTCTAACCGACAGTTCACACCAGTCCCTTCAGCGTGGAGATTTATGCATGACCTTCATCAAAGCCAAAGTCTTCGGACTTTATAAAACCAACAGAACAGCCATGCTTCAGCTGCTGCTGCTGCTCTTTTACCTTTCTATTTTTCCAATTAGTTCTGCTCTCCTTTATTATATTGACTTTTTTTTAATTATTATTTACTTATTTATTTACAAAGTTTGATCTACACAGTTAGATCTTTATATTAAAATCAAATAAATACAATTTTACAGGAATGACAGTCACCATCTTAGATGTATGTCCTGAATAGGGCTAGAACAGAACCTTAATTCATAGACAAATGATCTAAGTAACACATAGACAAACGATCCAAGTCTAACAAAGCTGAAAATCTATGTCATCCTAAGATAAACATCTGATTTCAAATTGATTCCTTCTATCACAAAATAAAATAGAGGAGCTGTAACAGAAAAAAGAATTCTATTTGTAAACATCATATTTTTAAGTAAAGTAAGATTCCAAATCTCTTACTAGCAGATGACGACTCTAATCTCAAAATAGGTCTGCATGTTTTCCTTGCTTTTGAAGTGCAAATAGATAAAAAAATCTAAAATATAGATCTGGAACTTCAAGTTATTTTTAGCAAAAAAGTTAGAATTAGTGCATCCACTGCTTGCAGCATGAAACAGAGGAATGATTACAGTTTTAAAAAAAGAAGAATTTCAGTAGATTTTATGCATGCAAGTAAAGAACAGGAAACTCGGCATTAGGGCATTAGCTATACGGAATGGCTGTCCAGTGCCAGCTATCAGTTTAAAGTATCACTTGTTCTTAAGTGGCTTTGCAAGAGTTGCTCTTTTTCTGGATCTGGTTTCATACATAGTGTACAGTAAGGTGAAGATGATTAGAAATTGAAGYCTAATGTCCATGTATGTGCTTAAATACATGAAGAGCCATAATAAACAAAAGGGCTTGATTTTGCAAAAGGCTGAATGCTGACTAGCTCTCCCCTATTGCTCACAATTTAAACCAGATTCTTCGCTTAGCTCTGTACGTACAGCTTTCCAAGTCTCCTTCTCAGATAAAAGAAAAAAAAAATCTGGGTCTACAAAACTAATTTTGGGGAAATTCTCCAAATCAGGTACAGAATTATAAACCTTTATAAGAACATGAAAGGAGTTTTCCTCTGCCTCTCATAYGTGAAGTCTTAAAGCAGTGGTCCAACTGTAGTGACATGCTTTTCAGTCTTCTCAAATTCACAACACTGTGGAACTGAGGAGCTCACTGCTCTCATTTTGAGACGAGTAATCCAGATGCTAAGGTAAATGCCAAGTTCACTTCAGTATTTTTGAGCAGCAAGTCAGACTTGTGTTTGCTGTGACTTCTAAAATTGTGATGACAGTGATATCATGACAGCTACAAAGAATTAATCAGGCATAGACTTCTACTGAATAAATCAGACAAAGAAAGAAGAGACAAGTTTTAGAAGAACATTTCCTGTGTCATTCTGAAAGCTCTTACCACAATAAAGAGCTTGTAATATATGTTGTTTTAATATAAAGTTTTCAGACTTTATATTAAAGTGGAGAGGTTGAAAACTCAGAACTTCTTCCACTAACCTCTGATTACTTTTCTCCTTGAGGATTTGGTCCACAAATTAAAGACAGGAGGAGTTGGACTAATTTCAGGGTGCTTATTTATTTATTTATTTATTTATTAATCCAGAAGGTTACTCAATCTGCACTTTCATCAGTGAAGGCTCTACTTGTGCAGATGAGGAGCACGAAGTGGGTTTTTAGTCTAAAAGCCTAAGAGATAGGTTGAATATTATTCTGAAAATATCTTTTGGGCTTTAACAGTCATGGTTGTGCTAGTTTGCTAATTATATGAAAACGGGATTAAAGAACAGAGCTGAAATAATATTCTTACATATTTTATGCTGACTTGTTAGAGGCATCCTCASAGAGTGGTTTGCAGAAAGCACCTGATAGATATTTTTAATATGAAACAAAAACAAAAGAAAAGCAGCTACTAAGGTCAATTGATTCCCCGGTCAGTCTCCATCATGTCTCTACATCCTTACAGTGTTTTCCTGTAGAAAGCTACAAGACAACACGTGAAATTTAGTGGAGACTGAGCAAGGTGGGTCTGMCTTGACCCCAATACTGATCATTGTCAATGACAGAAATGGCTATCAACAACTATGAACTGAACCTAGAAGTTACAAAATACACAGAAGAGAGACCAACCAAGCTATCAGTGGTKACAGGAGATACTAAAACACCCATTTACTATTTCAGTGTGCAAAACACAAAGCACTAGGAGAAAGCCCGATAAAACAGTTGAAAGGATAAGAACAAAAATCTCTATAAAGTAACAGCAGAAATTATCTCCTAACAATGTGACAAGCTATCATTGATTTAGAAATGAAAGGAAACGCAGGATAGAAAAGCCATTTAAAGGCCTTCTGGTGATGAGAAACCTAGTTACTAAGAGCATACTGATGGCAACATTATGAAGTAATCCACTTCACTGATAACTGGAAGAATATGTCCAGCAATGCATAGAAAGTAGTATAATTTAATCACAGTTCTCCCTTTGTCTCAATTCAATATCTCAATAGACTGAAGCATAATTATTTTGTATGATTCAGACTAAATTCTGGTGATAAAGCAAGTGTCATCTTCCTAAATTCTCATCCTTTCAATATACCACAGAAGAGCCTATCTGAACATCCAGGTCAGAAAATAACTGCTTCAAACTAACTGTTATCTAGCTTCTGTTGTTTGTCTCAATTATAAATTGTTTGTTATGTACAATTCCTTTTCTTTATTAGTAAAGTGCTTACTAGCTGAAAATTCAGCTTGAATGGCTATTTCAAGCATACAAAAATAATACGTGCTATAATGTGCGAAAGGTAATTTGACAGTAGTACAACAACGATTGCCTAGAGAGTAATAACGCTTGCAAGAATAAGCAATTCCTTTGATACAATACAACAGAAGACAAACCRTGGCAATTTTCATTTAAGATCTCTTAACAGTCTGTTTGTACGTAGCTTTTCCTTCAGCATCTACTTACAGTACATTTTAAAGATTACTTGTCTCTACTTAGGATTCAAAATATGTGTTTTCAAAACTTCACATTAGGTACCCTTATGCCAAATTCATTAAAAAAAATATCTCCGGTATGCTTTTAAGAAATTTCATCTCTTTAGCACATAAGTGTACAAAAAGCTGTCATAATGGATCCCAATATGGTAATTTAACTTGAAAGGTATTTTCAGTAATTTCCTTTATACTATGAGCATTCTCTCACTTTGGTCTACTCCTCCTTTTGTGCATTCCAGCTAACAGTATGCAGAGTTAAAATATTCTCAGTTAAAAAAACAAAAAAATCCTATGGTGTCTTTGGTACTAGATAAAGCCTGGGTATAGAACAAAGCCAGAACTCAGTTAGTACAAATGAATATAATTACTTAACATAGTTATATCTGGATGCCATACACAAATAAAATCTCAGCATATTAAGTAATAATATATTACTTGTGAAGAAGAAATATTGTCTATTCTTACTCAGAAAGTGTCCTTTAAATAACATATCTTCTGTTACATAAACTTTCTGTATGTGAAATCTCTACATCTGCATTATAACAGTGCATGCACTTCCGAATTTTCATACATTCTTACTGAGAATACTTAGAGAGTAAGTATCTTTCTTTCTAGAATCATAATTTGTTTACTTTGAGAAGCATAGCTTCTTCTGAATCTAAGAATACAGATACAGACAGATATATATCATTCCCTTGTCTGACTGCTGCTCACCGGAGCTTACTGCCTTATAGTCCAAACTGTAAGAATACCAAAGTTTCAGTCAATGCCTTAAAAAAAATTTTTTTTAAAATGCTGCGTTTTAAAAATATAAAGATAACTGTGTACAACCATGCTGTTAAGTTTCTGAGTTACGAAGTGTTGGTCAAACTTAATTATATCAGAAAGGGTAGCATTAAATGATTGCTCAATAGCATTTACTACACTTCATGAAAATTATGGATATTGAACCTATGTTTTAGTCTCTTTTGCAATGACACATTTAGAACATATTTTATAAACAGATAAACTCCTCATAATTTTCTACTCATCTGAATGTATTTTAAATGCTGGAAAACACTATTCATTGTCTTAACCTCTAAATGCTCTACTGAAATTAAAATAGCTGAGAACATATTAGAAAGATTTTATGGTAACAGGCCAGTTCCGAAGATCCCATTCTTCCTCTTGGAAGCTTTTTAGATGCAAGTCAAAGTGTATCAGGAAGAATGAGAGTTTATCTTTGCTGGATTTCTGAACACACCAAACTAACAAGTTTTTTAYTCAGAGTTGGTTTGTTTTCTCCATTGAAGACTTGACCGCCAGTCCTGGAGAGCTTATAGCCTAGAAGCAGGTGCACCTTAGCAGTGAACATCAAGAAAGATGGGATACTTAGTAGGGGAAATAGGAAAAGGTTATTTCACGGCGTGTTTTCTCTCTGCATTTCAGATAAAGAAAAAATGACTGCAGTTTAAACTTAACAGGCATCTAGCATGCACCATGACCATGACACACAAAAGCCCTGCCTTTATATTCTTGCTAAGCAGATATTCCCATAAAATGGGTAACAATGAGCAAAATGGAGAAACGGAGATCTAGCGTGGAGTGAGCATACTGCAGCCTTTGCTGCTAGAAAGACGCAGGTGACTGAAAAGCAGAGCTACATCACACTATGTCTTAAACGTCGACAGATGGAAGAGATGCTCTGTGCTATGGCTATGACTGACAGCAGAGTATTCAATGACTCAGTCGGTTGTATTAGCCACACCTGGACACACAACTCTCCACGGAAGTAAATTTACAAACCACACTGAAACAATGACCTCTATTCTCTATCTGCCTTACCRCATTCTCCTAGGACAAACCTCGGCCCATTTGCCCTATTCCAAGTGCTGACTTTTGTGCGAACTGGGAAGACAAGAGAAACGATACTACCTAGATTTAATAAAAAGATACAAACCCAAGCATCTTGAGATAGTGTACCGAATATCCCACCAAGAACAGTAATTACAAAAAATACTTTGCCTCTGAAAGGGCTTTTACATTAACAGAGAAAATGGCATTCCACCAMGAACATTTTTAGTTTCATGGCAAAAAAAAAATCATGTAAGTATGTATCTTATTAGTATATATGATTAAAGCGATGACTGAATAGGGTAAAGTGCCTGAATTCATGTTAAATGTTAAAAAAGTTGAAATATTTACCTTTTTCTGCACGTATGCCTACAGGAATACCCTAATTAAACATTTATATTTGTTGCTTAAAGTACTTTTTGAGATATTAAATTCACAAAGTTCTGCAATATGCCATCAGCCTATGTGTAAAAACCTTCTGACTCCTTAAAAATTTAAAAACTTAAAAACAATTGAATTCTGTCAACTCTGTTTAGCCCAGTCAGAAGTTTCTGGAGGAAAATGAGATCAAGGGAAAGAAAAAATTAATTGTATATGGTAGACTGGCCTCCTAAATTTTTTCTTACTCCCTCAGTGTAAAATCTTCTGCATCACCTTCCTCATCCAACTTCAGTTATGTAAATGAATCTCAAATCTTAATACATTATTAAAAAACAAGAATAAAACCAACCCAAGTTATAGATATGTTCTCTTTTAGAAAGAAATAAATAAAATGTGCCTTTGTGTTCTCTGCAAGTCAAACAAATAATGTGCCAAGCACTTTTTTTGTAGAAAATAGAACCAAATACTCTTAAAATACAAAAAGATAATCTTTCAGTTCTACCAACAGATAAATGGAAGACTGAGATGTTCGAATACTTGAATTATTATTATGTAAATGAAATATGCTAAGTTGGTAGTAATAATAAAAGTTTGTAGTACCTCTCCCACTAATACTTAAATTAAACTCTCAATTGTAAAAGGCACATTTCCCTACTTACTGCCAACAGCGTTCAATAACTCTTCCTTTTCAAACTATTATAAACGCTATCCTTGAGTAATGTGTTTAAATTGCGACTACCCCACTGTTCAGGTCTATTGCCAAAGATCTGAAAAAAAAAACAAAAAACAAAAAACAAAAAAACCAGTCTAACAGGCTCCGAATTTATAATTCAGTGTATATAATTTCGTCCTGTGTATGTAGTTCAGTGTATATGATATTTAATATATAATAAAGTGCATATTCATTGTAACATAGTTCAGTGTATATAATTCAGTTATAAAATGTGCTTGTTACTTGAAGTTCTGGCCTGCAACTTTATAAATGCCATCTACTTATAATGCAGTATTTCGTTGTGATTCACAATACTATAACCAGCTTTTTACCTGGAAAAGATGACTTTCTCTATCAAAGCTGTTCAAAAACATGCATGTGTATAGTATGGCACACTTGCTCTTCAGAAGTTTAACACAGCCATTCACACACGGTATGTGAAAAACTGGGTTTGAAATCCCTACCCTCCCTTTCTTAAGATACTTCCTTGTATTCAGTGTCAAACAAACTCCTCATGCCTCATTTTGCTGGTTGGCCAGGACCTGGTGATACCAGCAGAACCAAGAGTTCCTGGCAGGCTGACAAACAGCATTTYGGTGGACAGCGGTGGCACTGATTTGAAGTCCTATTAAGATTTGGCTGAATTACTAATACTGCTGCAACATCTGAGCAACACGAGAACCACGTCTTAAGGGTGTTACAAAGCAGATCATCAGCAAATAAGCAGCTATTTTTAGTGCATAAAACAAAAGAAAAACAGGACATGTCCAGGTGTTTCACCAAATACCTGCAGTGCTAAGTTTGTCAAGTCAGACTGTAAAAGAGCAAGGCAACTGTTGACTGAAACCTGAAATCCTTTCTTTTGGTTGCAACCCCGCAAACCACTTCTTTCACTCAGTGAACATCACTCCCTCTGCAGTTTGTGCTGACAGTGAAGTACGGGAGTTTCCCAGGAGGAATTACGTGTCTCTAAATTAAAATTCAAAATAGCTGAGAGATAAGCAGATTATATGGTACTAAAGCAAAGCATTTCCCCACAAATGCCATGTACCTAGGAATTACTGCTTTTAATAAGCTAACAGCCAACAGTCTATGAGGACCACAAGTGGAATAAAGTGCATACACAAGCAGTAACAGCTAGTAAGAAGTGTGCAGTAAGCAACCTTTATTAGAACAGSAGATAATTAAATCTACCATGGAGGATCACGAAATATTCGGATATTATATCCTAAATGACTTCAATGAGGATTCTACTATTTCCCCAAATGTTCTGCATCATCTAACATGYCACGAGAAGGAATATTCTTCCAACCCCGGTGTTAAAAGGGGACAAAAAATAAGTAATCTGTTCCCTTTCTAGGTTCTTAGTTGTAAATAGACCTCTCCCACTCCAGGGAAAATAGTACGTACAGTCTCTGCCTCCTTCAAATTCTGAATSGCTTTAGGAAAAAGAATATGTTTGAGAGACAGCAGCGCTTTTTTTTTTATTTTGTTAGTGCTTATGAAATACACAGCTGTAGATGAAAGGTTTACAGCACAATATTAAGCAAATACAGAAGAAACAGGTCCTAGGCCAGAGGGATTGATATTGACCGTTTTCCTCCTAAATTGGATCAAATAAAAATAAAAGAAAAAAAGAAAAAACCCAGAAACTWCAGCCACCATAATTATAATCAGTCAAAACAGCACTGAAAGCAGTTAAATCTGGCACGTTAATGCAGTTACAGGTCAACGAGAATCTGGTTTTTAGGAAAAAAAGAAACAGAATAAAATTGCAAATTCAAGGCAAAATTAAAACATCCAAAGTTCAGGTCTGCCTGATAAGAAATTGCAATTTAAATGAATCTAAGTTAAAGCAATCCACTTTGATAGAGACAAAGCTTGACTAAGGTAGTTGCGTCAATTAAGTTTCTGCTCCCATTCTTTTGACTCCCCTTRCACCCTGTTTAACCCAGGCTTGAACATATCCATTCTCCTTTCCTTTGGGTGGAGGCTTCTCACTTCTCCAATATTTGACGCTCCCACAAAAAAATGCCTATTCATTAAAATTCTCCATGACCATCAAACAAGTCATTCTCTTATCTCTCTCCCTTTATCTAAACTAGATGTCTAAAAAATAAAATAAAATAACYCCAATATCATACTTGCATTGGCTGTCTATTTACACACGAGAGTAATTAGGAACACCTTTTACCTACCAACAGGACCAAACCTGAACTAGCCTTCTCCTCTGCCTTTATTTGCACTCAGATGCTACGTTTCTACTGCCATATAACCTACGGCAAAGCCCACTTTGCCCGCTGGRTACAAAACAGGCGGGCTGACCTGGGGGAGGCTCTCAGGCTTGGCTGAATGCCTGCAGGGGAGAAGTGGCAAATACTTTCTGCCACTGGCTGGATTATAGAAGAGCCATGCCCTACAGCCTGTTACTTATCTTTTTCAGAAAAGGGACACTCTGTAGGTAAAATGTCGCCTTGGGGGCTTAAAAAGGTTGATGTGCAGCCTGCCACTCAGAGCAGCTGAAATGAATAAAAAACTGTTCAGCACAGCTCATTTCTTTTTTTTTTTTTCCCCTCATTATCATTTTAAGAAATCTTGTCCTATCAACCTTCAATTTTGCTTTGGTACTTCTCCAGTTTGGAGAAAAGTATGTTAATAAGATGGATCCAAAAAACTAATTTAGCCTTCAATTTGTTTCTTAAACCTCTCCTCCCCCATCTCCTCCAAAGAAACGGTTTCTATAATGACTTACAACACAACATCCCCCTCACAGCTCTTGATACTACAACCTAATATCAAGGCACAAAAGTAAAGACAACAACTCATTTTCCTTATTCAGTCTTGGGAACAGCAACATAATCAGGAGTATAAACAAGGTCAAGTCACTTTAAGTAACTAACCTGTTTATAGCAGCACTGTTAAATGCTTTTTAAAATGCTGACTTTTTTCTTTAAATATTTTGATTTCTCCAATGGAGGATAAGGTTTATAGCAGCAAAGCCTGCCTGTACCAATTAGTCCACAGAATTCAGAGTCATTAGGATGCATTTTCAACAAACATACAGTACCAGAAGAGAATTTCTAATATCAGTAACTAAGGCTGATCCTTTTGCAGAATAATCACAGGTATATAAAAAATAATTGCAAGTAGAGGTAGAATAAGAACGTGCACAGAGGCCAAAACCTGGCTCAGASAGGGAAGGAAGTGTGATGAAACTACCATTTATACAATATTACCTGGAAAGTTCTTCTAAATGAAGATACCAACTAGCACACATTCTCCTCACCTCACAGGAGGGATGAGCTATCCATCCTCATGAACATGTGAAAGGCAGGTTTGACATTATAATTTGACATTATAATCCTATAATTTGTCTTAAAGCAGTATTTTTCTCATGTCCAACCACTCCCTGGAGAATGTCAACTTTATTAAGTAGTCTCTGTTCACTCCTTTTCAATATTATATGACTGGAAAACTAAAAACAGATAATTGTGGTGTACTTCGTATTATTGGCCATGTATGGACTTTAAATTCTTTAGGATAGTGTCTCTGAGACCTCTACAAAATGCAGCACTACTGCCATTTCTACAAAATTAATCACGGTCCACCTTCCCAATAGAAATCTTCCTGAAAAAATACAAGAAGCAATTTCACTCCATAATCAATCTAGCATGTAGATTAGAGAAATACAAGGCATTTCAATACACTCTGAAAAAACACACACAAAAGCATATACAGAAGCCTGTACACAGTGCACAGAGTGCTGCACACAGAGTGCACAGACTCACAACACTACAAACAAGCCAAAATGTCAGAAAAAAATAGCACCCTAGTAAAGAACAATAATCCCTAGAACCAAGAAAAACACAACCCAGAAGGTAATGCTCTATAAAGAAACATGTCAGCAAATAGAAATTCCCCACCACCACCACCTCGATTCTTTTCGGTAAGATTTAGAGCCGGGATTTCCAACAAGTAGTGTGAAGCAGATGAAATCCAGCAAATACAAAGAAACACAAGGTAAGGTGGTCAGCTCACAGCTGCAGTCTTTCAGTTTCTCCTGCTTATGCAGACTCTGGTGAAACCTCTACAAAACCTTCATGCTTTGAGGGAGCTCTCCCTTACACACAGTTCCACAGCTAGTCAAAAATAAGTAGCTAACACTGTTTTAACACTGTTTTACTTTGCATTCTCACTCTAACTCTCCCCTAACTTCCTCAGCTATGAACTAGGGATACAAAAAGAAAAAAGTCAGTAGCTTTGATTGGCTAGAAACAATTATCAGGAAACATGTTCTCACGTGGCCCATCCAACACCCTATATATTAGCCTTTCCTTGATGCCAAAAACATCATTTGTTGCCAAACGATGCTCCTTATAAACAACAAAGCTGACATCTCAAGGGAAGAACTTCTCCTTCCTGTTCAAGCAAGCAGTATCTCCAAGGGACTCTGAGGGACTATCTGCGATCTGCTGGCTCAAGCCAGCTCTCTAAACCCATTATCAGCAGTGCAGGTACACAAAGATCACTTCTCACTCCTTTCCAATTTGGTATCATGTGAAAAGGAAATGATAAGCTTAAAAGAGCTTATGTGGCAGTAGAATCTATATAGCATATTTCACTGATGCTACATGCAACCCTAACACCACGACCATAGCGCTCCTGTGATGGTTGATTACTTCCGATTCAGGTACTGACACAATATACCTGAGTCAGAAGTAATCAACCAGCTTGAAACTCCAAATGACACATAATATCACGGCAATACATTTCCTCAATGACATGAGCTACCATAAGCACATTGGATCCAACTTCCTCTTAAAAATACTGAGTTATGCTCAAAGGCTTGTTCTTTCTCATCAAACCTTTCAGCAATATGACCAAGCATCTCAGTGTTCTGAGAGAAAAATTGTGTTTGATAACTGTTCCATCACAACAAGCTTTCCACAATTATAGAGTACAGTTCATCTGATTAGAAGGCGGAACACTGGCTGGTACTCAGGGATCTTAATCCCCCCCCCCATCAAGACAATTAACCACATATGCTAATGGATTACTGAGGACATTCTAACCTAAGATTTAAACAGAGTCTAACTGCCTCTGTTGACTAACTACGCACGTCCACTTCACTACGTTAAATACGTTTTTTCCTTTCTATTAAAAATGGCCTACAGCAGAGGCAGTTACTTATTTAGCGTACTGTCAGTAAATCATTTCAGATGATGCAAGTCTTCCTGCCATTCACTGGCATGATATACTCATCTTAGATGAAATGGCAAAACTCTACTTAATATTAAGACAAGAAATAACAAGTTTATTTTTCACTAGCAGATAAAACAAGAACATTCATCCAGCAGTCCCATCTCACCTGTTCTGCACCATGCTCATTGCCATCCAGTCCGAAGGGTAAACATTCTTTCCRATGAGATCTTTGAACATTATGAATGTTTCCATCAAGAAGTCCTAAAATAAGAAAATGYAATAATTTGAGACTGTGTAAAACAAAGACTTCAAGTGCTTCTGCTATGATGAGGGAACCTCCTACTATGATTAGGGAACTAAGAGGCAGAACATCATTCTGTTCCCTGTGAAATCAGTGTAAGAATTCTCACTGATATCAGCAACCCTAAGACTGTGACTGAAGTCATAGGTTCAAAATGAAAAATAAAGTTACTACATTCATCTGTTAACAAAAGGTGAAGTAATAAATGAATGGAAAGAAAAGAGTAATTTGGAGTAAAACTGATGAGTTATTATTTAGCAGAAGAGTATCTCAATACATAGGGAATGAAGAGATTAGAAAAGTATATTTTTTGTTTAAATACTAAATTTCAGCTGAACGGACTAAATTAAAAACTGAAGACAGAATCTTCAAGCAAAACAGTTTGTCTTTTTCTGAAAGTATGTAACCATCACTGTRTAACAGACTCAGAGACAACAGACGGAATCACTTCAGGTCTATTTCGTATCTATCACAAATATTCAGTTTTGCCCTTAAATTTCTGAACAAGGCTATCAGAACTCTGAAGCTAGCAAACTGAAATGTCGCCAGCTATTACTGAAATCTCCCAGGTAGCTCCCTGTAGAAGTTTCTACTCTTTCTTTCTTGTCAAATTACTTAAAGGAAACTAAATGAACAGTAAGTCTCAACAGTTTTACTGGAAAATAAATATCATCTTCAYTGACATATGCTTACAGAAAAAAGAAGACAACAAATCAATGCCTTTAAAAAAGGTAAAACCATTAAATATATTGATGTCTKTCTTTTTTTAAAAAAATCCTTTTTGCATTAAGGATTACTGCAATTTGACAGTTTTCATTCAAACTGTTAGATATAACCTAGGACCAAATATCTTAACTGCTTGCAAGTTGAAATTATATTAAAATACCAAGTAACCTCCGGCATTTGAAAAATTGCAAAAGCTATCCAAGATCTGATCTGTTAGCTTTTCAGTTATGAGACAACTCTGACTATAGCAAAGAATGCAAAAGGGGCTAGTATCTGCCAACTGAAAATATTACCTCTGTGGAGACAGTGTAATTACAGCCTTTGCCAATACCCAAATTTAATTCAGAGTTGTGCTGGGAGTGTAAATAAAGTGACAGACAAAAGCCTACTAAAACACTCTAGAAGAGAGYGACCACTGGTATAAATTGGATATTCCTTAGGTATTATTAATTTCTTGTAGGAAAACCTGGCATAAAAAGATGCATTGTGAGAATAAGGGATTCACTGCATTCAGCACACAACATTAACCCGATGCAGTATCAAAAATGGAAAGTGGACAGCATGAAAAACGAGGAACGAAGGGTTGATTACTTGAATTTTTTCAGAGCAATGTAATACAAAGATCCATTAATTATTCTTGATTATTAAATTACCCACTTCAGTACTGTGATTAACAAAAGTGACRTTTATCTTCACAGATTTCTGACCACAGTGCTATCCAAGCACACCACCAGAAGCGTGGGACGATACAATGACCCAGAGACGGAAAACATACAGAAACAGACTTCATGCTAAGAAGAATCAGACAAGACAATCCAAAACAATACTGCTGATTTTTCAGAGCTAATTAAAAGCTCAGAAATAGAATTATGTATTTATCAACTCCATGATTATTTCTGTACTCACCACTAGCTCTGAACTTGTCTGAAAAGTTTCAATATAAACTGAGTAATGTTGGTTGTTCATCTGGTTTAAGATCGCTGTCATGCATGCCACAAAATTACTCTAAAAGAAAATCAGAAAGACATCAACAGAAAGATAATGCACAGCTAGATTATTTCAGACATTGGACTGTATTATTTCTAACGCTGAACTATTATAAGCATCTAATAAATCATTTTATGTTTAAAAAAAGGAATTATTGCATTAACAAAATAYATTTTTGACAGCCCAGACAAAAGAAAGGTAGGAAAAACTCAAAAAAGACAATATAAAAGCTACCCCAGGAAGGGATAGGCTCTCGTGAGAAAGAGGAATCCTTTATGAAACACCACATGCAAACACACAGTGCGTGAGAACACAATTTTAACAAAACTCTGTATTAATTTAAGATTCTTAATAAGAGTGTTATGTTGCTTAGGACTTCTCCATCAGGAATCCACAAAAGTTAAATATTACTATCAAAATTTTCAACTTATCCTAAAAATAGAGTCTACAGTACTGTACAAGAAGAAATACTACAAGAAAGGATATACATTTGCCAGGTTTTTGAGTACCTATTACAGACATCTGTAAATTTCTACAGAATAATACTATTCCTTTCATTTCTCAAAACCTCTCTCCAACTTTTTCAAAAGAAATATTTTATTTTTCTTAATTCCTAAAGCAGAAATGTTGCAAGCAAAGTAGGTTCTCACTGTAATTCACCGAGTGTGACAAAGATTTCTTATCACTCAGACAATAATAGTGAGCTCAATAGTTGGAATTTTCCGTTAAGAATACAGTAAAGAATCCTCCTATTGATGCTTTTTGATATTTGTTTTATATTTTGATTAACCTTTTAAAGTAAATTTGCTTAAAATGCTTTGATCATCTTAAAGTATGAGAACATGAAGGACACTAGCACACAAAATACGTTTGTAGATTTATTTGGAACTTATTATTTTATTGGTTTAGCATTGATCCAAGTGACTCCCCAGKTCCTTGGGCTAGAAGTTAATTTCCATCTTGTTCTGGGCTTCAGAGATCGGATATTCCACTTCACTTCATATCTCCTTCACATCACAAAAGCAACAAGGTCACACGTTACTGAAGTAACAACTGCGGTTTGTTTTACCCAACCATTTTGTCTACCACTTAGAGAAAGCGAGCTTTCTCGAACTTCAAGTTATGGCCACTAGAGGTCTTTTACTTTCATATGCGAGCTGCTGTTCAGTTTGTACTGCTTTTTTTTTTTTTTTCCCTTTTTTTTTTTTTTTTTTATTTATTCCTACGTGAGCAGATCCAGTGCACTTCTTGCACATAAACAGTGAAAATTACAATATAAAGGACTACTTATTTCTTCTTTTGGAGTAACATTAGTGCTAGGGAGAGGCTTGCCTACTTCACAAGACTAAGAAGATAGATTTTCTGCAGGTAAACCCAAAGCTTTCAGGTAAGACAGCGTGTGCTCTCGGGTACCGATGCTCTTCTATAAGGAAATGCTRATTTTCCTGCTATACTAGTTTACTTTCACAGGTATGGCTCAGACAAGTCTCTTCTGTGATGTTTAACCTGTAGTTGTTAGTAATAATGAACAGTAAAGGATTCAACAGTGAAACTGTGGTGGTTTTTTGCTCCGATGTCTTGATTTTAATTTAAAAAAAAATACAGAAGTTAGAGAACAGTGCACATGAAAAAACAGTTTTCTGTTTTAGCAGTTAAACAGAAGCTACAGAATGTCTCCTTACACTCATTTTAAATAATCATTTCTTAAAATAAGCAGGATTTCTTTACATGCCTTGAATAGATGTATTGTATTGCTTAAAGGTCTTGAAGACTTTAAGAATGTTAATTTATTTGTTGAAACCAACTTCTAAAATGTGTCCAGCTATATCTCTTATTATGATACAGCATGAATGCCTATTCTTAGTAACTTGTATGGTCATTTAAAAATTAACACCTGGTAGGCTTTAATACTGAAGACAGACCCATAAATAGAGATCACACTTTGTTAGTCAATGCTTCACACCAAACCTGTCACAGTCACATCAATGGGACTGATAAATAAATAATAATAATAAAAAGAGACAGTGCCAAGTAAAGCTGGTTTGCTACAAAAACTTCCTCCATCATTTCCATGCAACTATAAAGCAGGAAAATACACCAAAACTGCTTGATCTTTAATCATTTTCTTGTCAGCAATCACAGCTATCAGAAATTAGTGGCTAGCTCCTTTTTAAGTTAAAAGCCTGCCCCTCCCCTCCCCATGCCCAGACACCAGCACTGAACATTCACGTCTCAGACGCAGCCTCGCASCCGTCACCCAAGCCCCCGGGCACTCTCAGCACCACCATCTCACTGCTGGAACTTCAGCGTAAGCACTAGAGACCTGCGAGCAAATCTGCAAAGCCCTGGGCATGCATTTGAGCTCCCTTACRCTGCTTAAGTACCTCCTGCTAGAATGCGCAAAGAACATGAACTGCTTGAAAATAAAGCAAGTTCCGCACAAGGACCGTCTCTTACGCTTGGACTGCACTAGATGGACAGAAGAAATTCAGAATCAAGCACTGCCTGCACACACAGTAGTTTACTGCTTATGATTCTGAACTTTTTTTTTGGTTTTAAAAATCAAGCACAGTATGTAAGGATTGAATATTAAAAGGTTGCAGCAGAGAAGATGAAATTCTTCAGCTAAAACCCTGAGAAGTCATTTCAGCTGTGCCTAGGTTTGTTAGGACTTATCTAATGTATCACAGCAGAGATGCTTGATTGGAAGTAGGTCAAATGTGTATAAAAAAAAAAAGTTAGCCAAGTAAACACTTGACTAATAAGGGAATACTAATAGAAACATTAGCAGAAGAATCTCTGTTTGGAAAATACTGCACTATTTTGAAAAGAAACAGTAACWTGCACATATTTTTAAACTTATAAACATTCAGTTACATTTGAATTTAAAAGACTTCATGAATAGAAACAGTGCTGAATTCTAATTTTAGAATTAACCAGTTGGCTGACAGCCTTTCACAAAATAGGTGAAGAAATACAGAAATAGATGGTGTAAACACTGCGCCTTAATCACTAGCAGAAMTACAGAGTCAATAGAATAATGAGACAGGAGGAAATCTCTTCTCTGAGGAACCAAACTCCCTGTCCACTAAAAACAACATGATTAATATCAAGTGTCAGTGAACTATAACACTGGCTAGCTTTAGTATTGACACTGCAACTATGAGCTAAAACACAAGACTATTTTTGGTCCTGTAAATACATCCAGAGGGATCACTGGTGCGTTCGGGAGAAGAAATGGGGCACTCTGAGGCCGAGGTGGAAAAAGCTCACAGAAAATTATCTGCCCCGCAGTCGCTAAAACACACACTAGCTGTGCATGCAACTCGTACAGTAGAAGAAACATCTTAAAAATATTAGAGTCATATGAGTAAGATGACAAACTTCAGCACCTAGCAACTAAATCCCAGTATACTTTATAATAGCAGATGGTGACAGGTTGCCGTAGTAACTTCCAATAATGTACCAGCACCACAAGAACAAATAACAAAAATGCACTGGAAAAAGAAAGAGTAACAGCAATAATGTAGAATGAAGCCGCACTYTGATACTAATTTAGCGAGAATATTTGAATGACTGTACTGTGGATAGTTTTCTCACAGGTGTATTTCTGGAATAAAGGAGGATATTAATTTCACATAGCCAGTTAAGTAACACTTAYCCTCCTTAATAGAGATCTTTAGCAACAGAAGGCCACAGTCTACATATATAACAACCCTAGGTCCATCATCCAAAGCAATCAAAGAAAATCCAAACATGAATAATTCAAAGGCTTTTGAAGACCAAACAYATGGTAGTTACATTTATACCTCCTTTTTGACAGTAACTTTCACCTTTTTAACACTTCATTTATACTTATGCTCACAATTACAGCAAATTAAGAGGCCTCCCTGACACACACCACCATCTTCACAATCCTCAGCCCTTGTTTTCACTAATGATAACCTACAACTAATTAATGCAGCTTCCTGTATTGGTCAAAGATCTCATCTAAAATATCTGAGTTTTTTGTAGTTTATTAAGCAATCATACTACATACATCTAATCTAATTCTGAACTCCCTTTTCAGGTTAACCCAGTTTTAAAACTCAATGTATGTTAGTAATGGAAATAGTAAAAAAATGGTGCATACAAAAAAAGGATGACAAGTAATTTCAACAGGCCAAATAGTTCTTTTTTGTTCAAAARAAGAGTTCAAAAGTCTTCCTGGAGAAAAAAAAAGACAAATAAATGCATTACTATTAGTATAACTAAAAAAAAAATCCCCAGCACACAACTGTTTCAATCCAGTGTTAGGAATCAGYATTATTTATGTTGCAGCACATACGCATAATTCCAAAGATAACCCACTATATGCTGTTCACAGAATTATTGAATCATTTCACCTGCTCAGCATCACAAGCTTAAAATTAACATGATATTTACCATAAATGCAAAGTACAGAAGATGCTCACTGATGCCATGAACGACCACAATGGTTCAAAGTTTATTGACATAAATGGTAAAAATCACAGCTCCTCGGGAAACCACACTAAACCTTAAGAACTCTGGCAGATGCAGAGGGCWGCACAAACATCTTTATCATATGGCGCAAACACTGAAAACAAGCACGTGGAAAAGAAAAAAGCAGAATTTGAAGAGATGAACTGCCTATGTAGTTGTTCTGCTTCTTCTCTAGAAATAGAAGTCTCCATTAATGCAYGTGCTCTCCTAAACTGTACTGTGTTTAGTGGTAAAAAGACAGAAATTACAAACATTACAATAAACTGCTCTGCAACCCTCCAGAGTATTCATTGGATGCATAGAGTACTCATGCAGACTGGTAGTTTACCAATGTGTGCATCTTACTACTAATGATTTTATAATAAGCTAGATTCATTCACTCTTCTAGTAGGTTTAAGTTTTTAATTTTCAACTTATATTAGAGTTCATTGGAACTGTCATCAATTACAGAGATTASTGAAGACAAATGTAGGCATCCTATTGGAACATCTTACTGACAGCTTTTGACTTCTGACTGATTTCCGACTTTTCACCAGAAGGATATAAAACTACATAAATAGTACATAAATGGATGGAAAAATATAGGACAACTTCGTATCTGAGTGAAATAGTAACAGCAGCTGCTCTATAAGATTTAAAGGTATGTTACAATCTAGACAACCAAGGCAATTTAAAAATTACTTCATTTCAGGTGTTCTCAGCCAGATTTACAGGTCATTTCTCCCGTTAAAAGCGCTAAGACAAAAGCGTACGATATGACATACAACCAGCAAGAGGTTTTTATAACATAGCCTTTGCCATCTGATCTTTTACCTTGTGCTGATTTCCCAGCAACACCCCACAGAGAAGATTTTCATTCTCTACTTTGCTGCTGCCACTGCTGCAAAAGTTAGTTGCAGACCATAAATACATTGCACAATTTCTGCAGTCTCTGGCTAGGTAAAAGGCTCAACTGCAATTCATTTATAACTTGGACCTAAGTCTGTGTTCAAACAGGTGCGTAATTCACAGCATTTCCCAGAATATTAACRTTGGGATCACTGGGATCGTTTGCAAGGTGTGCAAACGAACAAATCATATATAACATGACTTAGTGTGGAGTAAGAAAGCAACTATTTGTAATGACCAATCATTAYGTGCAAACTGAAACCTTAGTTTGTCCAGAGCACCGAGCTGTCAAAACAAACAAACAAGACGCGCGCACACACTCCCCCTCAAGCYGACCCACCTCCCCAGTCACCACTATCATCCTCCTTCCCAGCCTCAGCACTTCTGTATCAGATGGAATCTTCCATCCCCACCTTCAGGGATCTACACAGCTTCACGCTGCATGTCTTCCCTTCTCCTCTGTAATCCACTCATCACTCCACTACAATTACTTCTAGCTCAGCTTTCAGACTGGTCTCACAGTCCAGAAAAAAAAATTCCTAGCCCAGTACACAAGATACCTACTGAGAATCTCTGATTTTCTTGAGSAGCCAGGCTGCTTATTTCTTTAGTTTCTTATTCCTTGATGTCACGAAACACCAAAGGGTCGGTGAAGCTGACAGGATCTGGCTTGCCTTTCCAACTGTGCCCACTGTACTCATTCCCAAGTTAAAGATGGTACAGGTTAATATTCCATAGAAGCAATGAACACACACAAAACACACAAGCATTCAAAGGTAAGATTAAAAACATTATCTCTAATTTACTTAATTCAGAACTAAGTTATTTACTGTAGTAAAGCTTGGCCAGTCTCTTGCTGCTAATAGGTTTGAAAACTGATGCGGGAACTTGAAGGAAGCRACGCAGTGGCAGGGGTGAGCTGGAGCTAGTCCGCTGCCCTGAGAGATACAATACTTAACAGCGGACAAAACCAGGAGGAGAGAAACTCCATAGGACTCCAAAGCAAAACACAGCAGCTGCAAGGGAGATCAAAATTGGACCTAGGAGAGACAAATTCAACTAAGCAGTTTATTCCTGCATAGATAGAAGAGGGGGAAAACRTTCATTACACAAAGCGAGGTAGCTTCCTTTATTTCTGCTTAAGTTGCAACTTTAAAGTTATACATATTATAAAGACAAATAGCAGCTTCACTTCTTTAAAACTAAACAGAAGCACCTCCTGCAAAAGCAGAACTCTGTCACCCTTTAATTGATTTTGTTCTTTCTAAGCTGCTCTTACAGAAGACAAGAACAGAAAAATTAAATTAAAAACCAGGCTGCATGAGCACAGATGAGACTAATATAATATACTCCTAAATTGTCAAAATAGAGCTTTACCATAAAATTTCAAGTTAAAACTGATGGAAATCATGTAGTTTCAGAAGCTTACTTTATAATTAATCTTAGGAAGATAATTAGGCCCCCCGAAAATTTTTCCAGTATCTCACATTCATTACACTGACAAATCTAACAATTCCATATTTATTGGATTAACTAACAGTGATCTCCAAGGAAACCACTAATATACTTATTATAGATTGTATAAGCTTTTTTAACATTATTTTTATTTAAGCAATAGTACAGTTACACTTGAGCTTTCAAAACACAAAAGGTTTTCATCACAAGGCCACAAAAATCCCACCAAAACCTGAAGACTTTCAAGGCAAAGTCTCTAAAGACTGTTTATCATTAYATACTCTTGCTGAAAAATAAAAGTTGATTTTTCCAAAGTAGATACAACCAAATACATACATTAGCAAATACCAATATGCAGCCACATCTTACACTGGAATTAAAATCAGCCATGCCTTACCAGCCTCTGTCATTGCATGATAATTTTGGATTCATCTGTGCAAGGCTGCAGGAACAAAAGACCTGGTTCGACAACCCTTCTGCTAGTTCAGACTCTATCATTTTCATATCTAGTACTTTGAGGTCACTCACTTAGGCATAGCTAAATAAAACATAAGATCAAATTGCTTAGAAATTAAATTTAAAAACTTTGTCGCCTTTTTTTTTTT
>NW_028185595.1:900305-913059 GCF_003343005.1 Rhea americana
TTTTTTTTTTTTTTTTTGCAGTAGCTGCAATGACCAAATAACCTCAAACGGTTTTATGTAAGGAGCTTGGTAATTTTTTCTTAATATGTCAAACCTCCACTCATGGCAAAGCACTTAAATTGCTAGTTCTGACTGTTATGCTGTCATTTACAGTCTCCTCCTACATTACAACCATTACCATAGTACTCTGGTTATTTCTTTACTTTTATTTTAAAAAACAGCAATAAAAATAGGCAGAAATAAAAGAAGATAGTACAGTATGTCCTGTTCACAGCTTGCTCTTTCAGATAGGATTTTTTTTGGGGGGGAAGAGGAGACTGTTAAGGCAACACGATGGTTGCAAAAATGGAAATGCAGGTGTAACTACCATGAAACTGCCTTRTAACTGTACAGTTTACAACTCTGGAGACTTACCAAGGAAGGGAGAGGTGCTGACTTACAAACCCGGGTTARTACACCTCACCGCACATAAACATTTATCACTTAAAGCTGGGTACAYAACTCATACAGTGGTTTTAAAGCCAACCAGATTGTGGACAGGTGCTATATAAACCTTTCCACACAGCTCTGCTGAGTTGCTACGCTCTGGCATAGGTGAGAGCAAGGACAAAGTACAAAGAAACCATGTGTTGATTTTACAGTCAAATCTAAAGACTAAGTGGCAACCACAGGTTTATTCTGTATTTGAAATATAAAATATACTTAAAATATATCCATTAGGAGTTTATATTGGGTTTTACTTTTTCTAGAATAACTGGGGCCATTTTAAAGGTTGAAGTAATCTTGGGGTCTGGCTAGCAGAATAACTGGCTAAAAAAGAAAGCTCATAATAAGAAACAGAATTTTTATAAGAGAGAGCTTTTTATATTCAACCTTGTCACTACTTTGTAATAGAAATTATAGGCATAGTCAATGAAAGGAAAGAACAGGTACATATTTATAATCACAAAAGCATAAAACTTTTTAAAACTGCAGAATGACCTACTACTACCTACTTCACAAGCTATTGCCAAAAAAGCATCATTCTCAAGCGTGTCTCTTTTTTAAGGTGTAACTCGTCTTAAGATACRTCAGTTTTAGCTTCAAAGCTATAACATCACAGAAACAAAGAATCTCAAAACTGAGAAGATGCAAAGAAAATTATCAAAGTAACATTTTCTGCACCAATGATTTGTGTACATGCTCATAACCCTTTTTTGGAGGAGGGAGGGAAGGGGGATTAGATCATACCGATCATGCTGTGTATGGACTTTGGCAGAATAAGAAATATGCTTGCAATATAGAGTACAGGTATAGAAGTACTGTAGTACACAAYGTTCCCAAAGACAAACTGATTTTCAAACTTTTTCTAGCATTTTAGCAAATGTACACATATCAATAAATATTCCATAGTGCTATATAATCCAGCCACATGAACTTCTTCAAAGGACGCTTACACACCAAAGCAGCGCTCCTTTTTCTGTGATGCTTTGGTGTCAAAATATTCAGGGCTATTTGTGGAAGGATTTGGTATCTCTTAATCCCTGAGCCGAGATTTTACCTGAGAAGACTGCCTTACTGACAAAGTAGTGCAGTGACATCTCACGAACCAAGCCAACAGTAAAATGATGCTGTAGATACTTGTTAGGTGATACTTGTTGGTAGAATTAAGGAAATTGTATTCCTAGCAAACAAAATCAGAAACACATTTATACCTAAGCAGTCTTGATTAACGAGCCAGAGTAGCCAGAAATGGCATAAAAGAAAAATATCATTTGTTATGCCACATTCTGTGCATGTATCTCCCAAAATAGTCTGATAAGGCTCTTGTATTTTTCTTATTACAGCAATTAATAACAATGTGTGGGAGCATCAGCATATATCTAGCATAACAGACAGAAGATTATTAAAATCACGGCATCATACACTGCAACTAATTATATTTACTAATTATATTTATATATTGATGCTGTTAGATTTAATTGCAGCTTTTGAACTATACTACTGAAACTATTCCTAAAAAAATTATCAGTTCGTGCTATACAGAATGCTTATTATACCACTCTTCTGAAAAATARAGGGAATTGTTTATGAAGCAAGCAATTTTTGTGATTTTCATTTCCTAATGCATTTGCTATACAATCAACTCTACAGAATTGCGAAGGACAGAACATGCACTTGATAGATACTATATTATCATATATTCAAAAGAATTTGCAATGCCTTTTAAGAGAACCAACCTCTTGAGGACACCATTGCAGAACGCTTTATAAATAATCTTTTCTTGTTTAAGTTAGCATAAACCCTTGAGCTTCCCAATGCCTGTATCTTCTGATCTGCTGTGTGGCTTCCATTCAAGCGAAGTAGAGCAGCAGGCCCTCTCAGAATTACGATTGYAAACTGAAAATAATAGGAAATGAGTGTGGAAAGCTAGCGGTGAATCTCATACTTCAAAAGGGAACTGGAATCAAATTTTGCATTTGGAACATTATCAGTTTTCAAGAAATGCATGCTGTATCAAGAAGAAAAAATGTTTGCTCATTTTTTATTTTAAGGGGACAMTGTTGCTATTTTACAGCTTAAAAAACTTACTAGAAATTATAGACACTGCAGAGCTACTGCCAAAACATAATTCAATAATGTAGAATATTTTTATTAAAAAAATGAAGACAGTACAAAATGCTATATCTTTTCCATAGAGTTTCTTACAGWTAGACAACAAACTACAGGAGAGCATTCACTACTTCAGGGTCATTTATATTCTTAAAATGGTACCTACTGTAGTCATTTAAGTTAAAACTGACAATTATTTAATCTCTTTGTTACAATGCTCTGATCTTTGACTGCGACTGCCAAATACAACATCAGCTCAAAAAAAAAGTCAGAGAAAAGAACTCCTGGATTTGTCACATGAAATATCAGACAGTTACGCCACCTTATCCTGCTATACATGCAGAGCAAGATCACTACCAACATGAGAAGCAAACATATAGTTTCTACTTCTCAAAATTGTGCRAGTTCATTGCCTACTACCCCAGTGTATCATAAGATAATCTTACCATAAGCATTATTTAGAATACAGAGCAAGGGCTGAAAGCAAATTTGAAACAATTTTGTGTGTTGTCATATGGAATGCATAAAGAATTKGTCTAGAAATCAAGATAAAAGTTATTTCAATTCAAATTAATGGAAGTTACCTATATGTGCTGAGGAATAAGAACAGAAGTTATAACTCTAAGATTAGTTCTTTACCATAATGCAGTATGTACTTATACGTACTCTAATGATGAAGATCCTAGAGTAACTTCTTTTCAGCAGAATGACTATAGCAACCTACTTGAAATCAAATTAGTTTCCATCACACAATTAATGTAGTACTTTAACAAATATCAGAATATTAGGAGATTTTTAACATGATCAATCAATTGCCTCAAATAACTAAGTCATTGTTTTCCACTTTGGTAGCCAGATTAATTCTGTTATTGATATACAATGAATAAAATTCACTTTGTTTCAGGCTATTTCTACTCTTATATAACAATAATCAAGGGTCATGATGGACACTGTCAATGGTAATAAAGAAGTAGGCAGAAATAGAAAATAAGCTATTTAAGAGTACAAAGAATCTACAAATGATACTGATGTTCAGGGTCTCAAATCAAGTCTTGCTGTAAGTCTATATGCTTTAAAGATGTTCAGAAAAAAAAGAAAAGAAAATAGAAGAAGAAGAAGAAAAGAGAAAGAAAAAGAAAAAAACTTCACCACAACATAACACAACACATATATGTTATAACACAACATATAGCATAACACAAATATGTATGAATATCTGAATCAGGAGCAAATATACTCCACTGCCCAGGGAGATACTGAGATAAATTTTGGAAGGAGAGAGAAACGTAGCTAAATTTCCCTTAGGAATCATGAAAGGTAGAACAGTCCACTCATTTAGTGCAACCCATCCTATGACATGAGTCTCAAACTCAAACCAGGTTCTCCATTCAGAAATCAGTAACTTCTGGAAGAAGCTATAACTAATATGCACACTAGATGGACTGTTTGCTTTTTATAARTTATACACACAAAAGTTAAACTGAAAACATGATTAATCAATTCAAGTCACCATGGACAATCAATCAATTCACCCATATAACTTCACTTTCTTAGTATCAACCTTTTCATCATTCAGAAGGACACGGAAGAAAGAGGAAAAAAAAATATGCCRAAATATAAATTGTTTATCTAGAGGACTGGCTGCAGTGTTGTACTTATATATATTTTGCAGAAGTCAAACATACTCAGAGAAGTTGAGTAACATGCATGAGATTTTTTAATTAAACAGAGAAACACACTGGACTGTACATTCTGGCAAACATAAAYGAAAAAGAATTTAAGAAAACTACTGAAAATTCATGGATAAGTACTTCATTTGTTTGAAGAAAAAGGGAGTTTGGTAAGGATATAAAATCTCATCCTTAAAGAACTAAACCTATTCCTCTTAAAAACCGGTAAGCATTTTCTTYTGGAAACTCATGAAACTCCCTCTGAAACACCTGTAAATGCCATTGCAAGATAGATAAATGACAGACCCATACAGCTCAACAATTTCTATGTTCTTTYGTTTCATAGCAAGATGACTTGGCACATTGAATTGCCAACAGTTCATCTGAATCACAGAAATAATTTTTGCATGACTTTGAGCATTTCCTGTCCCAATTTTCATGTTTTTAACACTTAAAGCAAAGCTTTAAGAAGAATGGAAATGAGGAATGAAATATGTCAGACTATTTCATGAGTTACTTTGTTTGCAAAGAAAAATAATGGAAAAAAATCATCATTTTCTATCATCTTATGTCTTTCTTCAATAACGTTTGTAGAAGAAAAAAAGATGGAAAGTATTAAATGATTGGAATTAGTGTGCCCTGTTGACTTTGGTGGAATGGAGTATCAGTACACACATTCCCTCAATATTTTGAATTGCTGGAAAAAAMCCAACTTCTGCAAAACAGGAGGCAATTTAAACATCTGACTACAGAGAATTGTAAAGGTAAATTATAATCTTTGGCAGTTAGAAGCTTTAAAAGTATCAACAGCCAGAAAATAAGGAATTACCATCAACATACACAGATTAGAGAGGTTTTACTTATAAGTGATGGCTTATTTCTCACTACTTTTTATATTTTTTAAAGAAAATTCCTGGCTGTTAATTATGAATCATATGCTATAAAACTACAAGAAAAAGGTATTTACAACTGAAGAGGAAAAACAATTTAGATGTACACATATTGACATCTAAATAAGCCATTAGGAGGAGGAGCAAATTTGAAATAAAAGAGCATTAGTAGATTCTCCTTACTCATTCCAGATTATCATAAAAATCTAAATGCAAGTGCTCCATTTAGAGGGTGCCAGGGCATTACTTTGGACTTAGCAGGCTGTACAGCCCAAGTCCCAGATGCACTGGAAGAACTGAGTAACACTGTATGAAAGTAGGAAATTAATACAAAAGTCACAAAGATTTTGGAAGAAACAGGAGAACTCTCATTCAATTCAGTGCAGTATTACTTAGAATTTCACTGCACTAGGTAACAAGGAATCTTTGTGGTTGCAAGGATGACTGTCTGATAGAAAATGGAAGAAAAAAAATGTAGAGCAGAGAGATAGTGGGCTAGCAGAATAGCTCAGACTAGCCAACGTTAGCAGCTGCAAAAGAAAACTTGTTCAAAYGCAGTTCTCTGTTGCAGGCTCTCGCAGTTCTTTTTCCAACCTCCTTGGGGCTCATCAGCTTTTCAGGACAGGCTAAATTAGCCTGTCAATCAAAATAAACACTCACAATACATGAGGAAACAACCTAATGTACAAGCCTATTTAGTACAATGGACACGTGCAAAATGTATGAAAAGTCTTCCTAATTTAACAACAGCTGAGAGGACTTATTGAACCACATAAATCTAGCTGAACCCTACAGTCTTCTGGAAGCTAGCCATGAAATGAATAATTCTAGAGACAAAAACATCTCCATCAGGATATATAATTACGCAAGAACATCAGAGTATGCATGAACACACAATTCTCACTGAACTATTTCACTCCTGGTATACAAGCATATACACATGCCTCTAGGTTGCCAGTTGGCCATTCCTGCCTTAAGTGCTTTTCTGAGCTTAAAGCTGGGAGAATAAAATAGCAATGTTGACAGACAAGCCACAATAATATCTATGAGTTCTATCACAGATTTTTTTTTATAACAATTTTCTTTAAATTTAATTACACTTAAAGAACAAACAAAAGGAGAATAAAATGCCCATTTAATTACCTTTGCACTTTATCTGAAAAATATCTAAAGAAACCTGCATGCTGWCTTATGTCTGAAGCACTACAAAAAGTGCTCCACACAACATATGTTATCTGCCTTGTCAATACCTCAGGAATATATTCCTAATTTTCACAGAACTGGGTTGCTGCTTACCTAAGTTACATCTGAATCTTTTCCCAAGGAGCCCTTTAATTAAAAAATTATAATTTAGAAGACAAAACAATACAATTTTGAGAAAATAAAACCCTGCTTCAGAGTCACTAAGGCAACATACTGTTGGTATTACCTAATGAAGAAAGGAAGCAGCTTCTAGGAAGTTACTGACAGGACAGTAACCAGCCATGGGGGAGGACATTTGAGGGAAACGCATACAGACTAGGAGAAAGTTGTTCTTCACCCTGGAGACCTCGACACATGGCAGGCCATATTATGTATGCCACTTCAGTGCCTTGACTGCAGTCCTCTTCTCAACCTCACTAGAGGTGTAACAATCATGTAAAATACCTATCATATGGCTTATTCTATATTCCTGAGTGTGCGTGTGAGAAAAACACAGGCAAAGTTGTTTTAAGATAATACATGCTTATACCATTAAACAACTTGCACATCACTTTACAAAGGATTCTGAAGGACTAAAAACATACGAGACAGAATTTCTGTTAATTTGCAGAGCCTACTACATGTATATTATCTTCCTGTATCCTTTGAAGTTTACTGTCTTCATTTGTGGAAATCTGATTTCCAACTACAGGAGTTGTTGAGGATACTTATTTCCAAGCAATTCTTGAGGATGCTTATTCCCATTTCCACAAGTAACTCCAGGATGATTCTTTAATGACCACATCAGATCAGTAAAGGATGATCTGTCATCTGTTGTCTTCTCTCACCTCAGAAACACTAGGTTAAGCATTGCCTTCCTCAAGGGTGAAATGCTTATTTACGTTTTTGTGATTTTTACCAGATTACTGCAGCTCTCTGTTTTGGAAGCATTCCAGGGTAGACTAGGCACACTTATAAAATACCATCTCATTTTCCTCCGACATTATACTGGCTTCATCTTAAATATCATATTGATTTTATTATCTTGTTACTTACTTAAGACACTTCATGGTATTACTGCACTTCATCCTCCTAAAATTATGCTGTTGCACAAAATTTGCTTCATACTCAGTTTTTATATCCATAGTATGTACTGTGCCTTAAGATCCTAAATTACTAAGCCCTGGCCCTTACCCTCAGAAGGCGCTGACATCTGATAATAGCCTCTTGAAACAGCAGTCTCTTTTTCTTCGCAGAAACATCACGTTATTAAGAAACAGCAACCACTATCAGGATTAGCAGCTGAATATATTAATATATCAAGCAATTAATTCACAGAGGTACACTGTAGATAGAAAAACTGTAAATTCATCCTTCAGGTTTTTAACATACGTCAATCTCAGCACGTAAATCATCAAGGGCATTTGGGAGCCAGTTGGTGTTCAGCCTGATGTAATTTAGACCTTTTGGAATTACTGTACTCAAAACTAAACAAGCTTTGGATGACTATTTTCTTCATAAACATCAAGAGGCAAAGTAGTCATTTTTGAACACTTTAAGCTGTTAGTAATGAAGCAATATCAAATTCTCATAGCCTGTCCCAAGTGAGCAATAATCATCAAAAAAAGGAAAAAGAATAATATATGAATAAAGTATGGAAAACTAACCACTTGTTTGTCATACTCTGGTGGGACCAGACTTGACTCTGATTTGCCTTTCTACTTCCATGAGGAACAATTTTTAGCCTCAGATACACTGCAATAACGCTATACGCGTGGGACCAATACTTCTGGCCAAAGAACAAGCTGCAGAGAAACATATTCAATGTCTAACTCTCCTGATTTTGGAAGTAATGGAAAGCTTAGAGGAAGAACTTGTAAGGCTATGGTATTTTTTTATGCTGCCAATAACTTACAGAAATGTTTTTTCAAAACCTCTCCTAGCAGATAACAATGCTTTTAAAAAGCAAGTTCTCTCTAGCTTTAGAAAAAGTAGCCAGGTATGATGATGCCACAATTTATTTTTAAAGGTATTTGCCCAGCATAATAATCTAGACACCTCACAAACAATACTGAACCATAAAGCATTAAAATATAGAGGAGAGAAAAAAGCTATGAAGTGACAAAATAAAATCACAGAGAAYAAGTAAATCAGTGTACCAGACTGCAAACGTGACTGAGAAAAAAAGGTCTTCAAAATGCTCTGAAAGAAACTAAACTTG
Organism: Rhea americana; assembly: GCF_003343005.1. Lineage (NCBI taxonomy): Eukaryota > Metazoa > Chordata > Aves > Rheiformes > Rheidae > Rhea > Rhea americana. The sequence goes on from NW_028185595.1 coordinate 908,861, forward strand.
TGACCCTTTCTCAAGTATTGGGAGAGGAGTACAGCATGGACTGGAAGCAAGCAAAGCCAAACTACCTGTCACAGCACTTCCCCGTTATTTATTAACATCATCAAGCTTTTGGGGTGCTAAATCACTGGTCAAGATACAAAGGGTTGTGTTCTTAAATTGCATAAGTCTAAATTTCGAGCTTCTATAAAACCTGCACTAAGGACAATATGAAACACTTTAGAATCTGCACCATATTAACCAAAAAACCAAAAAAACAAAAAAACAAAAAAAAACCCCACACACATTTGCAAATGTAAAGCTAAAGGAAAAGAATTGCTGAGAAACAAACAGAGGACCATAAAATTTTGCTGTCATGTACTTCTCATGGATTTGTCTGCAATCACCCAAAATACATTTCACTGAACTCTTCAGCAGCATCAGGCTGGTGCATCTTGAGGTAGGGTGACTTATAGCAGGAACAGATAATAAGCAGTGGCTTCTCTGTTGCTCCACTCTTCTCTTTAGTCTCTCTAAGGAGCAGATAATTCTGGTAGCCTGGGGATAGCATGAAACAATCTATACAACAACCCCAGCTACCAGCCTTACTGACAATTATCTCTCTGCTACGTTTTGCAGCAAATCAAAGACAAGCCTTGCCAACTCAGATCGCCTTAGCAGACTAGACTACAGAATGATACAACTTGAAAAACGTTTCTCTGATATTGAAAAGCAGCCATGATCACAACTGATACCCGTTTCCTCAGAGGAGTCCGAGCTCATTTACCTTAGCTTAGATTCCTTGTTCGTCTGCAGAAGCCTTTCCCCATCAAAAACAAGGAGCTTAAGGGAAACGTCATTCTCTGCATATATCCTGCCAAAGCCAGTAAGCATAATTTCAGTCTCTCCAGAGGTGACTGTCAGCCATTTTCATGTAATCCAGTCTCTAAACCGCTGTAATTCAACTCCCTCACACTGAAAATATTTTTCAGAGTCAAGAGTTGGAAAAAGATTCAGCCGGGTATATTCAGAACCGTATACAAAATATACCTCATGGGGACAACATATACTGCCACATGCATATTTTATGTCATGCTCTGGCCTAAAGGAAGGGCAAAAAATCCCTCAAGATGTACATTTTAAATTCCAGTCCTGTCACCATGATGAGAACTGGCACAATCTTTCCACACAAGTTTCAATATTTCAGTAGGAAACCTAGGAGCAATGGGAAAACATATTTCAGCAAGAATCAGGCATGTTTCCTTCTCACTGTCTCCCATTATATCCAGAAGCTTTGTGATATAAGCAGAAGTAACAGTAAAGCACCTTATACACTGGCACACACTGAAGAAATAAACAGGAGTGACAAATAGAGTACAGGGAGAAATTCAGTATGGCTATTACCAAGGCAGATGAATGTTCCTAAAATCTAACGGAATTACAGTTAAAACACTTTTGATCTCTTTTTCTTCACCTGAACCAAGGTTTCACTTATCAAGCCCCAAAATTCAGGTAACGAAACATATCATATTGCAGGGTGTTGGCATAWTGAATTAGAGCTGATATTCTACTGGACTAAACCAAAAAACAGCAGGAAATGGGATGGAAATATGATGGATGGGAAGGGACTAGCAGAAAATAAATGAAGGGATATAGTACCAGTATCAGTACCTGATAAATACTTCATTAGTAGTCTTCTCAACAGAGACACAAAGAGGAAGGATAGAGGGGAATAGAAGGCAACTTGTCACCACAAAAATAGTCTATTATGTTACAATAATCAGGAAGAATATTAAGTCTCATTGTTAGAACTAGYCCTAGGTGTTGTAAGTATGGTGTAACTATCTGTTTTAACTCTGTATGTAATTGAGGAGAAAGTTTGATAAGAAAATATGTAAGTCTCATTAACAGTATGTCTGCAATCAMTCAAGGCAATGACTAAGGCTTTCACAGCACCATGATTTCTCTCATATGCTCGCACTTATACACATAGGTATTGATCTCACAATACACATACATGTTAACATTTTATAAAGCATGAGTGTAAATTTACAATAATTTAAGGTCTAGCACATATGCACACATATTTAAAAAACATTTTGAAATACTTCCTAAGGTTTTTTTTCAACAAACATCATTTAAAATAGTAAAACACCAGATTTGAGTGAGACAGAACAACGACATCTTATGCTATGAACCTGCTACCTGTACGCTTTCCAACACACCAACCTGTCACATTGGATAACTTCCATCTTGTAAGTACACTTAAACTAACATTGCAAAACCTAGTTGTATGTTACACAAGGAAAACATGGAATTTATTCACTTATTATCAGAATCATTTATCATCTCCTGACAGTAAATCCTGTATTAACAGCTCTTMATATATGATCCAAAAGGAGTCTTAAGAAACAACCTTTTTTCTACTCCACGAAGCCTTCTGCTCTGAAGCAGCCAATGAAATGTATCAACTTGTCAATGAAGTTTTATTTTATTATGGTAGAATAAAGGTATTTCAAATAGCATAGGTTCTGAAAACTATCTGCAAAGATAAAATAAGATCATCGTGATTTTATATTTCAGTGCATCTTCAGGCAAAATGGCCTGCTCATCATCTCAGGCAAAGTATAACCAAACCACACAATCTTCATTCTTAATACTTGTTCTAAATCTATTTTCCTTGTTGCAGCATCTTCTCTACCTAGACCTGCCAACCTTAAGTAATTTTCAAATCCTGCTGCAATATTACTTGGAGAGAAAGCCCCATCATCTCTTCCATTACTAAAATCTTCCCTTTTTGAAGTGAAAAGCCTACGCTCTATTGCATATTATTKAACTACCTTCTCCTGTCCATTCAGGAAAAAAGAAGTTCACATCTCCTGTTTCTTAGATCCCTGACCAAGGGTCATTCACAGCATTACCAGAAGTACTGCATCACAGACCATTTGATGCACTCTTCCACAGGTAGAATAGCATATTCTGTGTACTCGCCAACAAGATTTCATAACGAAAGCATACCAGGCAATACAACCCAGGCACTGGAGAAAACTCCAGGTACCACTCATTTGGCAAACAATGCTATTCAGATTACTGCATCCCCTGTTGTAATTAACACATTTGCTTTCACACTATCATATGGTGCAAAGCAGTAAGATTCCTTGCTGTGATTGATGATTGGCCCTCTACTTGTAGTGGCCATTTAAAAGGTCTCCCTTAGTAGCTGAATTCATCTCTCTCTTTACACAAGAGATTACATCTCTATCACGTTTTTCATGGGTATCGAAGTTGAATTTGGCACTTTTGGGAGTATTGTTCTTAATTCGTAGGTTTAGCATCTTTCATCCATGGTTCACATATCAAAGTATTTTTTTCACAAGTGTCCTTTTCAATAGTCTCAACTATGCAGAACCTTCCTCATCCCACAACTTCATTTACATCTTCGTCTATGCGCTTATGCAAGGAACATCATCTAAAATCTCTTTACTAAAACATCTTCCCTTCAGCCTTAAAGACTCTTTTCCAAAAAGAAAACTTTTTTTTTCAGCAAAACTATCAAGATTTGTACATGAAGTCACTCACCACATGGCCCTTCTCCTGTGTTTTCTAATGGCAGCAAACACCTATAAAYATCATTTGCTGCCTTTGAATGTTAACATTCATAAAGGGAAAGACAGTGTCTTCATTTGAGTCTCTGAAATTTTGGACAAGTTTTGGATACTTGCAAGTTGAAGAAAAATGGTGATAGGAAAAAATTAGACTGGAGTATTTCATGCTAACACTAATGTATATAGCTAATGACTATCTTCGTTCAATACATGCAAAAGTAACTTTTCAGCAAGTACTGCTTATACTGTAAGCTCAAAAGGTAGGGAACAACAATACATTTGACAGCATCTAACAGACTAAGCTGTCATGAAGACACAATCTCTTGAATATTAAAACCTTGTCATCTCAGAATACTGCCATTTTGGAATCAAGCCTGGAGGTATAACTGAATAAATACACTTACCTTTTAAAGATTAGATAAACTAATATATTGCAAATGAGACACTAYAGAAACATGTAACTTAGAGCTATGCTTAAACTATTATACTATTATGAGTCTACATAAAGAAAAACCAAGCTGTGCTTGGCTGGATTTTGCATGGTGCGGAGAGTGGGACCATTTTTCTGATGAGGCTGAGGTACCAGGGTTTTATGCATGGTATTAAAAAAAAAAAAAA
>NW_028185595.1:913614-932811 GCF_003343005.1 Rhea americana
AAAAAGGACGCTCATCATAGCAACAGCTGTCCTTCCATAACAGCAGTCTTGAACTATTTGGATCCCTTTATACCAAATTCTGACCAAACCCTGCTGTCTAGTTACATTAAATATCATGTAAGCTGCGTAATGCAATTTTTCATTCAAAACTCACAAAACTCTTTCACCTTGCATATTCCTCGCCCTCCCCCCCAGTAAAAGTCCTGCAATTTTAACTCTAAGAAACAGCATCACACGGTTGCAGCTGCACAGTGTGACTGGTGTTCTAAATACAACAGGATAATTCAAATAGCAACTAGTCCGCCATGCAAAGTATTTTATAGATCACCTTCATAACTTTATTCTCTTCGAAAAATTTTTAGTATTCAAGTTGGCATGTTCTACACAAACTGTAGAACTGCAGATTATGGATATTCCAAGTCTGTTCTCATTTGAGCTCTACATGGAACACATGCATGGAAATATTTCATTTCTTAATCAAAAATAGGTGTGGCTGGAAACTAGCCATTAATGCATGTAACTCAGCCCACAAGACCCTGCTCTAAGCCACGTGCAATACATAACTTCAGCTGTGTACACACAAGAATGGTCTGACACCTACGCATATAGGCACAACTAAATATTTTCTATATAACACTTAAAATACTTAGGCACTTAAATCCCACAGAAGTCATATACATGGTGTTAAGTGCTTTGAGAAAATACTCTGCATCTCTGTAAGTCTGTGCCATTCTCCTTTCTAACAGAGAACAACAGACCAGTCAGGAAGAGCCACACACCAAACAAACTGACCTACATTTCTTCACTCCTGGAACGCATGCAGTGCTAGGAGGCGCACTGCTAACATGAAGACAGTTCGGGGTTTTTTAAGCGTGTGATTTGCAGAAAACAGACTCCTATATAACAGAAAATCTACTGATTCTTCTATTCTAGACTCTGAAAATCCCCTAATAACTTCAGGCTACGATAAAATAGCCTGCTAAAACACAAAGGCTACCTAAAGTTAAAGGTGAAACTATTAATATTCATATTGCAGCCCATCAAACTGTAATAAATTCCTTACTGGCCTTACAGAACTTAAATCACTGCAGAGAACAGGAGTGTGAACTCCACTGGGGTTTCTTACATTATAAAAGTTTAAGCTGTTCCTTAAAACCCACTCTACAATGACTTACTGAGATAGTCACTTTAAAAGTTACTTTCAAGAGAACACTGGACAAAGAAAGAATAAGACAATGATTTTTTTTTGGTCTTGTTATTTTCAGATTAAGAATTTTGACAGTGTTACATAACCATTATATTATTAAAGCACTTGATACTTTCAGATTTTAAAAATTACTTTTACWGTATATTTTTCAGGCAAGCTGCAAAAGCATTAAATCTCGAAAGAAAAAATATGTAGCAATCTATGTTAGGTTCTCATTTATGCCAACATGCATGTTTTAGAATTTAGGTTGCACTGAAAAATTAGAGAAAATAGAGTATCTATTAGATACTAGAGTATATATTATATATAGAGAGTATATATAATAGAGATAGAGTATTCCCAAAAAAAAAAAAAAAAAAAAAAAAAAAAAAGGAAGGAAAACAGATCAGGATTACATTCTCAAATCATTGAAAAGAGAAGCATGAAATAGGCTCCATATTAATAATAAACCATTAACTATCAAGCACCTAACAGGCCATTTGCTTCAACAGCCAGTGAATGAAGAGATTGGAACAGATCCACTGTGTTAATTATGCAAAAGAACTGATGCACAAGGCATTTCCTGAGAATTAATGAACAGCTGCCCAGGGAAGGAAGGAAGGGAGGAGGAGGAAGAGATGGGATAAYCTGAGCAAGGTCATGGAACCCTGGCAGAAATTAAACCCCAGAAAATTTACCCTACCTGAGCTATTACTGTAACAAACTTCAACCTGACATACAGTTTGAAATAATTTTAATTAACACACTAAAGACATTTCTATGAAATAGATGATTAGAATTTTTCATCCTTCAACATGAAATACCGTGCAAAACAAAGCCCGTAAGTTCTTGTGTCAGGAAAGAAAACAGGGTAGTATCGTTATCTTGGGATGATGTCTTAAATATTGTAACTGGCAATGTTACATTAATTTGTAAATCTAGACACAGGCACCTTTGTAAAACTCATTGCAATTCACTAATTAGGGTTCTGAACACATTTTGAGAACACCTGTCTATAATTTATYCCAATTTCATTTAATTGAAATTATAGCATTAAAACTGTCATTATAGAAAATCGTATSAATTCCAGATCAATATATACAAAGACAGCAAAATCACACAGGATTAGAGTAAACTAGTAATTTGCAGATTAATTGCTTGCTAACGCAAGCATCTAGCACAAGTGCCTCCTGGAGCCAGAGCAGCAACCTCTTCTAAAAACCTTAAAGGCTTTTTGCCTCTATAGAAAACAAACTATTAGATTTGTAAAGTTCCTACTGGAATTTAATTGGGCAAAYGTAACTTTAAAGTAGCCCATATGCCTGGAGCACGGCAGCTGTGATGGGAAGTAGGGAATGCCATAGCAATATTTGGATAAATTCTCAAACAAAACTGTAAAAAGCTTCCAGTAATTAGTGTACGATAAGAGAGAATTCAGAGCTTGGCACTGAAGCTTTATTTCTGTCTGCAGAAACTATTTGACTTGTTCAWTATGTATACTTCTTTACAGAGAAAAAAGCAGTACAATGATTTGATCCACCTGATACTAGCGTATCACAAAAGTAAAATTTGATATTAACGTACATCTTTGTTTCCTATCATGTCAAGTAAAATGGCTCTCTGCAGAAAGAGCTGTTCCCCAAATTATTGGAAATCACCTAACATTTTCATTTTCTCCTGAAATTTGATGATAAAATAATACCACATTACTACATTGCATAAATTATATTACATTGTCTGAATGTAACATGAAGCTACGTAAGTCTGCTAAATCCCATGACAACATCATTCCCACTAGACCCCTCTCATCAGCTCTTGTAAATTAAATATTGTGGAGCCTGTTCAATGCTTAAATAAAAGGTATACTCAGATAAGAGCAGCACTGTTTTTTCTAAAAAAGCATAAGGCTAATGAAGTCACTATTGGAACACTAACCTGAATTAATGCTATGGCGAGAATTTAGTCCCAGTCTTAAGARTCACTGTAATCAAAAAAGCAAACCATGCAGGATTATTCATAATCCTGTGAAATACTTCCCATATTTTGCATTAATTTCTCTTCCTGCCCCTATTCTATTCTATTATTGTAGCTGGTTGCAGATTTAGCATGTTTTACCACAATGTACACGAATGATATTTTCCTTCAAGTACATCTCATGAGTAACTTCTGAAGTTTTAAGACTCAAGATCTGCTACCAGTCCAGCACCATTTGCTGGACATCCTGAATTTTGGGCCAGTCCRCTCTGGAATGATTTGGGTAGAAAACTCACATTTAAATGAAAGTCTATTATACAGATTATTTGTGTGGAAAACAACAAAACTACCYGTAACACCATGAAAATCCAGACTGTGAAAAGTCCTGGCCAAAAGGTGTATCAAAAGCATATCAAGTCAAAAGTGTGTAATATGAACAAAATGATATATAGCTCACACACTCATACATATTCTATCCCCCAAAGCCATTTTGAGTCTAAATCTGTATCAGCAAAGATGCCAAAATATTCTACCAAAGTAACTTTAATATGAAGATACTGAAACAACAATATTGCTCTCAGCATTTATGATTACTAGTCATCTGTGAAGCTGTCTACTCACATGGGCGAAGGTCAACGTACAATTTTCACTCCCACTGCCTTTATACTTTTACTGCGGCTTTACTAACTACCTCGCACATTCGCTAACACCACATTTTACATGACTCTCTCGTGCCTGTGTCATGTCACTGGTCAACAGTCAGCCAGCTACATTTAACACATGGGTTGATGTTCCAGGAAAGAGGCAAKAATACTGTGCAGCCCTTTAGTAAGCAGAACATACCACTAAACACTCCTTTCCAGCACAGCTGATAAGTTTAAAGTAAATCATCCACATTCCACACAAGCACAAATTTATGGAAGATTCACCATGGTACTCAGCACACGGAATGCATCTGTAATCTGCACAGAGAGTGACAACTAGCATCTTAAATTCCATTAATATTATTTTTATGAAATACATAAAGAGAACTTGAAAAGTTCTCATTACACCTTAATCTATGAAAGTAACATTTTTGTGGCAAACCAATCCTCATAATTAAAATGGCAGCTGCAATAAACTGATATGAGTAACRCTTCATATACTCGTGCAGTCAACTTCAGTCTTGAACAAATATTTTATATTGCATAGGAAAGACTTTTCATGAGCTCACAAAATGTTCCATATATGTATTACTCTTACTTTAAAATATCAAGACAATTTATTCTCCCTTTTTAAAAGATATGTTCTCAAATTTGAGCWCATACAACGAGAAACACCTGAGGAAAAAAAGAAAAAAAAATCAAAACAATTTATTCTCCCTTTTTAAAAGATATGTTCTCAAATTTGAGCACATACAACGAGAAACACCTGAGGAAAAAAAGAAAAAAAAAATCAAAACAAAACCTAAACTGAGTCATGTCTGAACCTTAACTTGCCCCAAAATAAAACACTCATTTATATTTTTCAGWCTTTGTGCATTTCAACCAACTACAAATAGACTAAGTAGCCATTTTCAAATCTAAAACAAGATTTAAGACTTCAGGCCTATGTTTAAGAGCTCAAGTTCAAGCCTGCATATAGCATGACTTTGGAGCACAGATCACAAAGAAACCTACCTCTCTGAATATTTATAAATATATATTTGGTTGTTTTAAGATACTTCATATGAGGAAAACTTTAAATAGTTCATAATTATAATTTTCAGTTTATATAGAAGTGTCTAACTGCTRAAGTAGTAAATCATTGGAGATTAAGTTGATAAAGACAGCAGAAGAAAACAACCGTATTTGGCAATTTATTAATTTACAACTGTTGTCTTTTCACTTTCAGGAAACACTACTTGCTGTTCTGCATTTTCTGGTTACTTGGTTTGGACCGCTCTTCTGACACCAAAGTACTTGCAGACCTTGCCAGAATGAAACAGTCCTCAGACACTGTTGGCTTTATACGTGCATAAACTAAAGCAACAACTACACATCAAAAATTTTTCACTGAATCCTGCTGGATGTTGTATTCTTCCCTTATCAGAAGTGGCTGCTAAGATAAAAAGATGGCTGAAGAAGAGAAAGCATCTCTAATGCAAGCATTTCATTTTAGTATTAATGGATATGTACCATCAGTAAAACTATGCACCAGGAATAAAAGTGCCCCCCAAAATTATCATGCCTGTTGTTTACGCAATATGCAAATAAGTAGTATGTGATTAGTCTATGATAAAAAGCCTGTAACACTAATGGAGCGCTGTCAAATAGCAGCCATTAGGAAAGCCATAGACTTAAACTTATCAGTAAATTAGTCATCAGTAAGTTTATCCATCTGTGACAATTTTGTAATACAGAAATCACGTTAGCTTCAGACCATAAAAAACACACTTCTGCATTCCCTAGCTACAAGAAAACTTTCCTTAAATCAGTTATTTCATTTCTTTACCTTAGTATGCTTGGTTTAATCAATAATAATCTGCACTAAAAAGTATCATTTTATCAAAAACAAAATTTGAAAGAGTATTCCTAAAGCGAGCATATCAGCTAGAATTATATGCAAGAAAAACAAGAATGAAAGGTTTTGCATTTTTATTAGTAGTTAAGGTATTCCTTTATATCTAAGGAATAATCGCAAGATGCTGTTCAAATGACCTAATGAAATGGGTCGCAAAGAAACTCATTACTTGCAGACTTTAAGCTGTGACTCAATGGCCCAGCAAAACATGAAAATGCGCCCAGCACTATTGAAAAGGAACAGCCTGGATTCAGCTGATTTCATGAGGCAGTCACATCACCGCAGAAGCAAATCTCAGCAAGTGAGATTCAAGGACGATGGTACGATGGGTGTCACAGAAATGGATACTCCTCCTGTCCAAGGTGCAGCATTCCTGGCTGCAAATACAAAAATCAATAGTCACCCAATTCTTTTGCCAAATCAATCTCCATCCTTCCCAAGGGCTCAAAAAGGCCTTCAGAATATTGCCATACAAACGTCTCCAAGCCTCAGGAAACACCTCCCAGTTTTTAAAAAGAAAAAGCTGACAGTAAGCAAATCATTAACAGAAATGACGACTGAACCTGTATATTCCATCCAAGTAAACGGCAATATTTCTGAACAAGACATAATCCCTTCAGACATCTCCTACATAAGAATAACTAGTAATTTAGAAGACAGATTTAGCAGAAGCGAGGTGGACAGTCAGTTACATCAAAAACCAACAATAAAATCACAATGCAACGGACCTACCCAGTCAGATTCTGACGATTTCTCAGTACCAGAAAAGACAACTGTTTCAGTACAGGTGCCTGAATACATACATCTGAGTTTTCCACAGGACAGTAATGCTTCCGTGGATGCACTAGACATGACCACGGATTTAAGTAATTCACTGCATTCCTCTACTGTCATAAAACAATTCAGTGAAAATAACACACYGTCTTCTAATCCTGAAAAGTCGCATCCTTGCTTAAGAAATTCCAGTTACTGCACTGAATGCAAACCACATTCTGACTCCTGTGATGCGGACTGGGAGTTACCTGTAGCCAAGTTACCTGTAGCCAACAAAGACACAAGTAGTAAGGAAACTATTCCTTTGTCACCTCCACCAAATCACCATTTATCTCCTTGTTTCCTCAGAGACTATCAGCAGACCAGGGAGCATGAAACAGATTCCAACTGCGTGATACTAACAAATGATGATCATGCAACAATGTCAYTGACCAGCAGTAAAGCATCAAAATCCATTCCTTCACGTCACACTGAGATCGAGAAAAACTCCGCCCAGCCAGATATTTCAGACTGTAACAACTGTATAGGATTTCACATAGAGTCTTACCTGCCAAGGAATGAAATAAACCCACAAACCAACGAAGAGATTATAGAAATGAATCAAATTCATTTGGCACATGGAGAACTATGTGCCCTACAAGGCAGGCTGCAGTCTGTAGAGGAATCCTTGCACTCAAACCAGGAGAAGATTAAAGTCCTTTTGAATGTAATTCAAGACCTGGAAAGAGCCAGAGCCCTCAGTGAAGGGTATGGTGCATTTTAATATTAGAAACTATTTTATTGGGTAATTTATCAGAACTCTGAAATAGATACTAGCATTCTTTTAACCTTYGCTATTGAAAAAAAAAAATCTTTCCTTGAAATATTTAAAGGTGAGTTTGAAGAGCTATATCTCATCCACTGTTTCTGATATTTGGGCYTTTGTAGAGAAGTCTCTTTATAGTTTGGCTTTAACACCACATTTACTAAATCTAGCATAAGAAGCTGTTTAACAGCTCATTTTTATTTAGATTTATGGTATCAAATACAATGTTACCAACACATGAGAGCTGGCAGCCTCCATCCAGCTAAAATCTCTACGCATTGGCAACAACAAAACCCAACAATCTAATATACTAATGAAATATAATAGAAATCAATGGCAGGCTAACCATCTCTTACTACCAAGTTCAGATATACACTCAWTGACAAAGTAGTCTTACTGAAGAAATGGTTTGCATTAGCAAAAACACGCTTCTATTGAATAAATAATTTATGCCTTCACAAGCAAGTGGCTGAAGTAATGCATCTGCAGACTTTTTTGGGCACCACATTGCTGGTTGCATTTCATGACACCACAAACAACACAGCTGCTTAAGGGAAATGCTTTAAGGAAAAGGCACAACGGTGAGTCAACTTCAAGAGGTTCCATGTGCTATTAAGACTTCCCTGAGGCTGGAGTTTGGGGCTTAAAAGGCATTAAAGCATGAACATAGAGTATGTGATGACTGTTAACAAGAATTTAAAGAGTATCAGTCAGAGATTTTAGAATGACCATCTACTGTACTGGTGTAAGAGTACATAATCCAAATTTATTCTTAGTATGTTCTCATAGTGACCTCTAGCCTAGGGCTGCAAGATTTAACTTATTTATGCTGTATAAATAATACTATAAATGCAGCTAGTCTAAACACCAAAGAACTCACATCTTTGTATGACAAAGGAAGTTGAAACAGAATTTAGAACACTTCTATGCTCAAAATACATATTTTAATATCCTAATAATGCTTTCCAAACCACTAGCAGTGGTTCCAACTTACAATATATGTGCCTATGTTAAATATCCATGTTCTGTTTTACAATAATGCTTCTCTCAAATAACTTACMTTTGAAAAAAATGGCAAACAAATCTTCTCAAACAATTATGAGAACCAAGGATTCCATTTTTTTAAAGATAAAACAAGGGGAAGTCTATTAYCACACATGTACTTCCATACTTAGCACAGCTAACCTAGGCATCCAGAATTAATCATYTATGTGCAGCTAGTGTGTGAGTAAAACTGCATCCTTCATTTTAATATCAAATAACGTTTGTCAACAGTATTTCCCAATTATACTTAATGGATAAACCTGACCCAATCTGATACAAGCTTCCACACTTCCAGTTGCTCTGCAAGCATCACAAAGAGAAGGTTGCGCTGGGCAGGGTCACTGGCACTAAAGAAAAGCAGGGAACACAATACTGACTTGCTCATGTGACTCAAGCCCCAAGTCTTTGCACACATCCCATGAGGACTGAAAAAGTTTGCACAGCCATGCAAAAACGTGTTCAGATAAAATTGAATAAAGCTGCCATTTTAAACTCTGCTATTCTCCTATAATTTCTGAAGAATAATCTATCTATTCTGATTTTCTTACGAAGGATTCTTTCATTCACAAAGCATTTTATCTGGGGACTGGAATTACCCCCTTTCTCCAATCCACACTCCAAATACAAATTTTCACACACTTAAAAATAAAGTTATACTGATCAATTTAATGTATATTTACTCTGTACAGTTTACCTTTTTAATCTGGAAACATTATCCAGTAACACATATCCATTTGTCAGCAGAAGGATACTTCTGTTTATTTCCAGTGTGCCAAAGTTCTTCTCCCATGTAACATTTTTCCATACAATTGAGCTCCAACTATCCTTTATGACAGTTCCTCTAATTCATTCTTCTCTATCCCAAAAGCCATACAATTTTCTAGCGCTAACTTTACAATGGCCTGTCAAGAGAAATCCATCCACACATATCCACAGTAGAACTGCAAAAATATTTCTAAAACACCAGAAGAAAATTTCGTTCCGTAAATTATATCAAGGACAGGGTTTCACACTAAGACTCCAATTACAAGCTTCAATCCAGCTTGCTAAAATCATCTACAAACTGCAACAGTAAAACCGAACATTGTAAGTGATTCTGAAGGTAGCATAACAATATCTATGAAGAAAGACCTCTCTTATTCCAAAAACAATCAGAAAACTATTTTGGTCCCAACTGAATTCTTCTAATTCCTGTAAAACTGGCTTAATATAAACATAATGCTTACTTCAAATATAAAGAGCTACTGACCTCAGTGTTTCTAATTCAGATCTTCGCATCATAAAAATGATTTAACTCTCATTTTTAAAACAGTCTTAGAGTATACCCAAACTATGGTATTTTCAGAAATGACGCCTCATGTCCTGTCTTACTAGATTATTCATTAGGGCAAATTTCATAGCCGGTAGAGGTAAATCAGTTTTTCTACTTTACATCTATATCAAAATTGCTGTGATGGTGCCTTCAGAGGTATAAAAACCTCAAAGTAGCTTTGTTTTTTTTTTAATTAAGGAGTCTAACTTTCTAAATTATTAGCAGTAAAAATCTGGCTTGTTTATAATGAAGTAAATAAAAAAAGGTGAAAGAATGGAAAATATAAGGGTAAGACCACCTTGATTCACAGAAAGCATTGGCTATTCAAATATTTCCAGGTGTGTTTATCAACAGTATTGTAACTAAGTGCTTTTACAACAAGTGCTCGTGTAAAACACAAAAAAATAGCATCTTCAAAAGCAAGAGGCACAAAAACCAAGACAAAATGCAAACCAATTTGGATTTTAGTTGTTTTAAAGCTACCTTCTAATAATAGAAATTAGCATTTGAATTTTCAGCAAGGTGGTGCGCACACACGCACACATACAAAAAAGAAATATGTCAAAGCACCTATGAAAACACAAATTACATGAACTGTTGTTTATTGCAGGCGCAACTTCTACCACACTGGTCAAGATCTCAACAACTGCAGCACCTGTCAGAACACTGCATGCATCATTTACAGGTACTTCACTCCCTCACACTACTTGGTATTGTCTGTATACCCCTCAGAAACGTACACTGTTTTGCTTAAAACTATTTAAAGTTCTGTTACTATAAATCAAGTTTTTTTAAAAATGACCAAAAGAAAAATCTGAGTTATGCTCTTTTTACTAAAACACACAGAGCAGTTAATGCTGGTGTTATCTGAAAGGGGTGCTGCACGTATGCAAATTCCAAGAAGAAACTTTTGTGTTATTCTTACTGGCACGCATTGCAAGTCTGTAAGTGGCTTATGATGATTAAATTCCCTTTGTATGTTATATCTTTTAATCTGAAATCTCTGCAATAAATTCCAATCTTGGAAAAATAAAGAATCAATTCTCCAAATGCCAGTAACCTATAGCTACAGTTCATGTTCCTAAGCAGAACTACTGAAAAATCCCACGCTTCTCACTTCTGCAAATGTTTGTTATCATTTTGAGAGGGAAACTGCAGTTTTTGTTAGTTGGTTCGTAAGAGCTTAACTCTGTCATAACGAGTTGTTTAAGCTGCGCGTGTTCCAGACATTGCATCTATACAGGCAGCGGGAGACGTTCTGCAGCTTCCCAAGCACCGCCCAGACACTGCCACACAGCCTCCGTCACGCCGCACRCCTAGCCCGCCCGCTCCGCAGGCGGCTGCCAGAGCCTGCACCAGTTCTGAACCCCCTTATCCAGTCACTGCTGCCTCAACCACGAGGCAGGAAATGCATCTTCAGTTAGAGCCCGTAAGTTACGCCACGCTCTTCACATAGGTATTTGGAGGCTAGTTTCCCAGAACAGGAAGCCTAACCTACTATTGTTTCTTTCGAGAGAGTATTTTATGCTGCACTCCTTGATACACTATTAAAATCCCTAGGCCCGCAGTAATCCCATTTCTTTCCTCATCTCCCTTCTACACTGCCTGTGGCTCCTGTTTATGCTCCACACCATACTACTGTGAATATGCTTGTTCTTTGTCTAACTGCCGAATTTATTTTTTGTTCAATGACTAACCACCTAGTRACGTAAAATTTTGTAACGCCCCACCTTCCCTAAAAGCAGGTTTTTTATTTTGGATGTTCACTGTTTTTTCCCACTTTCCCACAGTAAGAATTGAAGATTTTTTTTTTCCTACAGTAAGTACATCACTGTCATTTGTACTTACTTAGAACCAAACATAACTATTCTCCATAAAATTGAAAACGATATTGTCCATTTTTAGTCTTTCTATGATTCACAAAACCAGGCCATCCCTAAATGTTCCATTCACATCCAAGATAAATTTGACAGCATTTTCAGGGATACACTTAGGTGTGATTGTTTATCCTCTCTTAAAAGCTTAAATAAAGCTAAATTTTATTCATATTGTTCTCATGATTATTCAAAAGTACACTACTTTGAATAAGAAAAATTATTTTTATAAGTCACGAAACACTAAAATCACATTATGTAAAAGCAACTGAGCTGATTGTTCCTTTTACATCCCAAATTACAGTTAAAATTCTATGATACCATCATAAATAGGTCTAATAAGCCAAAGGGAAACAAAAGAGAACCACCTCGAGCTTCCTAAAGCAGTCAATCACACAGCAGTTATGGTGAACTTCATATTGAAATAGCAGGAGATTTCTTAGTGTCAAAAGTCTCTGACAGCATAGTTACATATTCATGTATTAGCAAAGTGGCTATAAAATGTGAAAAAATAAATTCTTTTGCATGCAAGAATCATGTGCCCTAAAAAAGAAAAAAAAAAAAATACTACAGTGAGCTTTGGGGAACAGCTAAGCCAAGGCAGATAAGCAAAATGATACTGCTAGCATACCCATCACTCCAGCAGGTTCTTCCAATAATAGAACATGAAGCAGAACACAAAGCTTATTTCGTCTTCAGTGAAGACTGTCTTTCTTCTGAAAACAAATCATTAGACATTATCTGTTATCAGCTACAACTTGCATGTGAATAGATAAAGATTTAAAAAACCCTCATCTCTGGCTTTGTTTTCTTCTTCAAAAATTCTTTCTGACATTAGCCTSTAAGTTTGTGTTTTTATTTTGTTTTCTTTTTTGTTATTTTCTTCGACACTGAAGAAAGCAAAACAGAAAGCCACAAAGTGAARTTTTCCAGCTTGCAGACTCTTTTGCACGTTTCTTTTACTGACCCTGCAGGCTTCCTCTCCCGTGCCCTTCTTTTAGTCATCCTACTAATTAATTAAATTATAATCCTCATGATTTCATATGCTAATAAAGAAATAACCTAAATAATTAACTGYTTCACTTCAATCCTAATTCAATTAAGAATGTTATAATTTCCTTATCATATCTTGGTATCCTCAGGGACAAACAAGGCAAGACCAAACTTCAGCAGCCGAATTGCCCTCTGGCTCAAAGCTCACTGCATTCACACCCAAAATTAAATACTAAGTGAAAAAGATAACTGAAAGCCTTCTTCAGTAAACAGATCAATCTTATTTCCTATAACAGGCTGATTCAGAGCAAGATATTTTCAGATACTTTATCTTATGCATCTCTAAAATATATGTCTTTATCCTCACATAGGGCACAACAGATATTAACCACGCTTACTGAGTGATGCATTTGGAGAAAAAAAAAAAAAAAAGAAAGAAAGGTTTGATTCAAAAGGTATCTTGAAAAATGATCTTGCCTAGTTTTGCAAATTCTAACAGCTTAGAGATTTTGAAAAGAGGAGAAATTGAAGGACAAATATGGTATTACTTAACCAGTCAAAATGTTCTCTTACGTTTCCAAAATCAAGATTGAGGAATACTTTGGGAGTGAGGATGCTTTATTTCTCAGAGGCAGAAATGGTTACAGAATTTTTGAATTTCTTGAATTTTTGTGCTAATCTTCCTACTAGCTTTCTCCTCCTATTCTTACACCTGCAACCAAGCCTGCAGAAGGAGAATCAGTTTTACACATACAGAGCTGCAACATGGTCTCATGTCTAATACACTGTGACTCCCAGTTCAAATGTCTGGCCAGCTTCTGAGAGCTGCATGACATTAAGATGACTACGTTTTTGCATTCCTATCTGTAAAATGGAAGCTACATAAAGAGTCCTATATAAGCCAAACTACCAGGAAAGCTAAAGAAAAATGTAGACTAAGATGGACATTTGGAATAGGTGGCTGATTTGCCAAACTCCCTGCATACCCAGCTGACTTCCATTTTAACTGTAACTAATAGCACCACCATGCAAACTAAGAAACGCCAACGAACTTCAAGTTTCTCCAGTATATAACTTAAATTCTAACTTCAGAATATTAAGAAATATATTGCACAAATGCAGCATAAACAGAGCTGTAGCTCGCAATTCACCATTTTACCTCCTTTCTGGTAAGGCCATACACTGCAGGCTTAAGAGAATGACATGAAAATAAGATGAGCGCATAGTCAAAATTTACATACGATACCTTAAGTCTCATTTAAAGAGTCAGGAACATGTTTCAAACCAAAGTTATTGGAAAATTACAATATTGCTGCTATTTTAACCCTTTTTGCACTCCTGGTTTTGGGAAGGGAACTTTAAAGGACTTTACAGCTGAAGAACTAATGAGAGCACTGGCTTATTGAAWTCACCAACTTATTTTCCTGGCTTCTTCCTCCCTCACAATAAAAAACATTTACATCTATACATACTGCATTTCTGATGCACTGCAACCTTTTCAAGTTWAAGAAAAAATACAATTCTATCTATTAATATCTTTTCCATGCTCCAAACACTCTCATAGCTCAAGACAACGCACAAAAACAACGTACAGATGCAAAAAGTCTGCACTACTGTTCATAATAAATATACACAACTAACATACATTAAAAAGCAAAATTACTAGAATGTAATTTTAAAAAATAAACACACCAYGAAGGCATTCCTTTTCCAAGTTGTCACATTTATGGCCAAATGAAACTTTATATTTCTTTGCATTCTCTTCCTTTGGGAATTGAAGTACTTTGTAGAAAATGATGAACTTGCCAATGAGAAACTGCAAAGATCAAGTGGAGAAGTTAGCAACTAYAGTGCATAACGGCAGAACTTGATTTGAAACATTCTCAGGCAGGTTTTGTAATTTCAAAGACACTAGTATGTTCCAGAAGTTTTTGATATGGAACAGGTTCTCTACATAAAACCAGCCCTTTATTTATGACCTAGACTATAAATATGCTTGTGGCATGGCATTGCTGGCASTATAGAATGACTCTTTAGATTAATATACAAAAAGAAAGGACAAATGACTTTCATCTTGAAAGGATTTTCTATACTTCAGAGAATATGGCAGATCTTAAGCTTTGCAAGCTTTAAACRTTTTTCCTTCTAATTTTTTTATGGATATTAGCAATAAAATATAGCCCTAAAAGTGTTCTTCAGACCATGTTTTCTAGATGAGCCAAACTTAAAGAGTTTGACATGCTTATTAGGCAAAGCCAGGGTTGGACACAACACTGCAACTTATTTTTCCACACAGAACTCAACTGAGTACTGATATCCTTAACTCCTGCTAATGAATATTGTATTTATTCTTCTCAAAGTATTTTACACGTAACTAAACACTGTAACGTGTCTATCAGATGAACTCATTAGTCTTCTCTACAGCCCAGCAGAAACTCCAGAAGTTACATTACTTATCCAAAAACAAAGAGCAAGTCTGTACAAAGACAAAGATTCAGGACAGTATAGATTTCCTTATTTGGGCACGTTGTCACCCCTCACAAAAAACAACCTCTGAGATCCCTAAGTCCGTAAAAGTTGAGCATTTTTATTGGACTCTACAGCAAAAGAGACCACTCTCTAGATTTTYTTATACAAACTACTTTCTATCATAGGATGCCTTTTCTCTTCAGAGGAGTAAATTCCGCGGCTTAGCCTACCCTTTAGCTTACGCAGTTCCAATCCAGGAAATAAATTCTGAGCAACAGTCATAAGTGTCTGAAGTAATGAACAGACAAAAAGGCAAAAGATTGGTGAGCCTTTTGATTTTCTTGCTTGTTTTTAATTACAACGGTGCCTGGAGGCACCACAATGATGAGCAGAGAGCATACAATAGAACGCAATTCCTGCTGTGAACAGTTTCTAATCTTATCAGACGAAGTAGAAGACAGCAAGAAAAAACATTAATATTCATTCTTATATACATGTAAGCACGAGAGACAGTTACAATAAAGCACTCAGAACAACTAATATTTGAAGTTCATTACAGGCTCATTAGACAAYGTTCTGAAAAAAGTAATTGTGCTCATCAGTTTTTCTAAAAGATACACGTATTTTTTCTACTAACATGGCTTTACTGTTGTCATTAGAGTCATGTGTTGCAACTTGTTCTCCTTTCCCTTGCTCTTAAAGAACCTAAGTCATCAGGGATCCAAATACAGCAGTGTGTTGTACTACTGTCAGTGAATCATCTTTTATTATGTACTTTTTAAGTAGTCCCTGAACCAATCAATTTGCTAACCTCGTGTCAATCCAGGTGTTGATTAAACTGACTGGTAAAGCAGTAGAGAGCCTTTCATTCTCATAGTCACACAAAATTCAGATCAGATATATAACAGCTGTACGTTTAGCTTTATTAACAACTATTCAAGCAGTTTATGTGAAATGACTTGGGACTTTCAATCTAGATCCTATCAGACAGTTTGTATTACAATAAATGGAAGTAGCAACCACAAGCAAACAGTTATCTCAGAATACAAAGGACAAGTATTAAACGGAGACTGAACCGATCTCCTGCCTCTGGAGAAGATCTCTCCAACATTAAATTAGAAATGTGGAACATGGACATATATTATCCTTACAGTAGGTACGTTAGAAACAGAACATGCCCTTCTCCAGCGCTCCTGATTTGTGACTTCTGAAGAGTATCAAGTGGCACTTCTAACACTATACAGATAAAATAGAAGAGACAGATCAAATTTGCCTTTCTACATCACTTGCCTCCTTCTTCCCCTTT
Organism: Rhea americana; assembly: GCF_003343005.1. Classification (NCBI taxonomy): domain Eukaryota; kingdom Metazoa; phylum Chordata; class Aves; order Rheiformes; family Rheidae; genus Rhea; species Rhea americana. The sequence goes on from NW_028185595.1 coordinate 929,893, forward strand.
AATTTCTTATATAATTATTATATATTTATTATAYGTTACTCCCTGACTATAGCTCTCTCTCCAACTCTTCTCTGCATTAGAATTCTGTATCTTTCTTTTTGCCAGCTGAGTCACTTTACTTCAGTTAAAAACCTCAATCACATTAGTTATAAAGGGAAATAAGCTTCTAGTTAATTTCAACATATTATTCAACACAACGTTCACGCATTTTTATGTATCTATAAATACACACACAGAACGTAATTAATATAGCGTTAACAGAAACATACTAGTTTTACAGATTTCTTTCTCATAGCCCAAATCAGGAACAGGACCTGACTGCAACATCTCTTACGCAAACATACCTAATGATGATGCTTTATTTTCTTCCAAAGAGTTTTAGGGAAGAAGAAAAAAAAGAAAGTCCCCTTTCCCCTCTCCCATCCTCCTGCAAATTCAGCTGACAACTCCCATTATCCCACCCAGAAAAGGTGGTTGAAATAAAGATTATTACTGGTCACTCAGTTCAGACATAACCTTAAAGAGCAGCATTTTTATGAAGTTGTTAATTACCAGCTGATTTTCAGTGTCACAAATATGGAACTTGAGGCATTTCAAAATTTCTTCCTATTCTGTACAGCAGTATACAATGCTGAACTTAATTTTTTACCATCAGGAATGATTTTCATACTAATGAAGATTTCTTTTTCAATGCAATTGGCTAGAACACTGCCTTGCATTAATATGACAAGTTATTACACCAAAAAAAGTAACTGCCACTTTTATTTACATAARAAGTAACACTCCCCAGACTGCAAGTTGCCATAGCTATTTCCCAGGATATCTAAATCCCCTGCCAGCTTAAATTTTACAAAGATGAGCATGACGTTAACCATTCAAYCTTCTACATGACTTAAATGTCCAAGCATAACCCATTTTTCATTAGTTTTTTTCCATAGCACGTGAAACAGATTTAATCACTCTTCATCTCATCCTTGACTACTTAGACAGCTATTTCTAATTCTCACTAGATTTCTGGTCATCAGTATCTTGGGTGAAGGTAAAAGCTCATTTCTGATACCTTCTCAGAGTAAGCATTCTTTTCATAGATAATTCAAAACACCACATAATAGAGATATTTAAAAATAACTGTAACAAAAATTTAAGGGTTCAGAACCCTTAAATCAACAGAGTGAAAAAAGACAACCATTTGTTAAATCCCTTTACCTACATGGGTCCTCAATAGCAGGCTCAAACCAGGTTTAAGGAACAGGAGTAATGGCTGAGAGTGGCCAGCAAACATGTGGAGAAGACAAAGGAAAACAAATTCAACCACCAACATATTGGTAAGAAGTCTGAACTATCTGTATATTTTTAGTACAAATGTTGTACCTGTTTGTTTGGTTCCAAGCTTGGCTTGTATTTTCAAGACACTGCATCAGCTAGTAATTAACAAGGAATGGGGGCAAGAAGAAATTGTCATTGCAGAGAAACGCTTATCTTAACAAAAAGCACAAACTACAAAGAATTTTATTTTATGGTTAAGATACTTATGGTCAAGTTCACAGAGGTTATACTTAACATCATCCTCAACACATCATCTTCAACTGTAAAGCAGCACATTGGAACAGAGTAATCTGAAACAAAATGATGCCCACTCATAACAGCAAGAGCATATTGTCCATTAAAAAAGGAACCATTAGGAATTGTTACAGGAGGTAACAATTCAAAGTCAAAAAAAAGAAAAAAAAAAAAAAAAAAAAAAAAAATAGCCACTTCCACATCTTATGCAATAGGTGGGCTAAATATAAACTACAGAGCATAACGAAAACAAACTGTATAGACTGTATAGGCCATTTCTTCTTCATTACATTTTAAACTCTTCTGAGAAACTGTCACATATATTGGCAGGCAGCACATACACAAGCATGATTTTTAATAGTTTAATGTAAAAAAGGAAAAAAATAGTGAAAGGTAAGTACGTATGAACTGCTATGCAAATGAAGGAAAACATTATCTAACATTACAGATCGTGTGCATTGTTTTTCCCCTGAATCTTGTCCCATTGCGTTTGGGCCCAACRCTGCAGTTCTTACCTCACATAAATGAAGAGGATTCCTTCAGAGATGGTTAATAGATGAACTTTTCAAGGCAGCAAGCTACACTGTCTTGCATTTTAATCARTCTTTGATATTGAATAATGTTCTAACAAAGAAAGCATCTTTTCCACGTGTTTCTAAAGAAGGAATTTCTCACTTATTAGCTTAATCTCTTCATTTTTTCCATAGTGTAGAATATGACTTCAGACAACAAGAAGGAAGATTTCATCAGATTTTGAAAAGRCTGGATCACGTGGAACAAAGTTCAGCTACAGCTTCTCCTCAAAAGTTACCACCTGATCCTCCAATCCCCAAGAAAAAGGAATCAAGAAGGAAAACAAAAAAGATGAAAAAGAAATGCTTCTGGTGGATTTGATTGCCTTATGGATCRTATACGGAAACACAGAGTTTTTACATTTCAAAAGACATTACAATACATATGAAGAGATCTACAAACACACATCTACAAACTGTGCTATAGTGAAATCACAAGCAGAAAGCCAAAAGAAGTTTAACAGAGTATCTGAAAATATCAGATACATTGAATTTACTTAACAAATCATCTCACTGAATAAATACGCATGAAGAGACTATTTTCAACAAAACTGTAATTTTTTCTCATTYTTCTTCAGGGACACTTTCACATGCTTTGTAAAGACAACTTTTTTTCAGCCTTCGAAAAATAGCAATTAAATCTCTACTTTAAAAAGCAATTGTAGACAAAGCTAAGAACGTCATTCACTCTTCATTTCCTACTTACAAGCAACACGGACTGAAAAAATAAAAGAATATGCATTGATCACTAGACAAATTACATAAGCAAGTACAACTTTAGGGTGAT
>NW_028185595.1:933598-983460 GCF_003343005.1 Rhea americana
TATATACACTAGAAAAAGTTAATCAGGTGTCAGCACAGGTTGTGGATTTTTTTTTTTTTTTTTTAATCTTCAAAAAATAGTTGAGGAACCACCTATTACTAGGTATTCCAACATAACCTAACTAAAGCTAGAAGTTACTTAATTCATGACAAAACAATCACTATTCGTGTGTGTGGAAGGATATTTTGCAAAGCAAGTTTAAAACACACAATGCAAAGGCCAAAAAGCTACTTYAGGTTTCAGGGAACATATTGCAGACCTATTCATAAAAGTGACTTGGATTAATGAGTTCAAGTAGTGCCAATGTATTCAACAGATTTACCCTGAGATCCTCATTTTAAAGTCATATTGTATTAACTGTGGCAACATAAAATTAAAAATTGTGCACTTTTTGTRCACTTCTGCATTCCTCCAGCTTGCAGAGTTAATTATATACTTTGAAATACATTGAAGACATCACTTTGCACAGGTATCAAGGAGGACTAACAGTGCAAGAAAACTGGTCTTCATTTGGAAGTGATTATGCTAGATAACATGGCTTAATTTATCAATATTCTAAAGGATTGAGTTTTAAAAAACACTAACATTCACTATGGAAATCACGGGCACAAAATGTTCACTATTCTAGGGGCTTTTTAGAGGAAAAAAGCAAAAGTAGTAAAATCTTCAGCGAGCCAAAAGCTCTTCCACAATAACTTTTGGACATATTAGAGACAATAATCAAACCATTACACCAGATCATGTCATTGTATCACATTCAAATAGATGTGCTGCTTATGTTGGCAGGCCTGTAACATTCCTACGTACTCTGTATTAGTATCTGTAATTGATACACTCAAGGATCTATTAGTATGTGTTATTCTTCTACTGAAGTAACTTTTTAAAAGATGAGTATCCTCTGCAGTAAAGGTAGAATAATAAGCAATATTGACAGGAGTCATACTAGCAAAGTCAATACTGAACTGTACTGATTTTTCTGTACCGAAGTGATTTTCACCAATTCGTTATTCTATGAAAGGAATCTCTCTTTTTTTTTTTCTTCTTTTTTAATAATATGCATTAAAAGTTTGATTTTAACCTGCCTTTTTCATTTTTAAAACATACTGAATATATCTTCAAAACACTTTTAAGGGACCCAGATTATTCAATTTAAATGAATTTCAGTATTTTAGTTTGTCWCCTATTATCAATAAATTTCTGGGGTCATTAAAACTGCATAAGAACAGGAATACCTTGTTTACTTTGAGGCAGTCCAGCCAAGAACAGTTCTGTAAGGCTCTTAGTCTTTCTTTTGATCTGAAAACACATCAGTACTACTGGAAAACACATGGTGACTTGAATGGTTACTGGTTTTAGATTTTAATGTCTGACCTTGATGGAATTTAAAAGGGTAAATACTTTTTAATTCTTACTTTCCCTGTCAAAACTTATCCTTTGTTTTCCAATTCTYTCTCAGCCACAAAGGTAGGGATTACCCATAGGTGGATATAAAATTCTGTTTTTAACATATACACATGCAATAGTGAATACTTAAGTTACCCAGGGCCACCTGGCTCTCTGCTCCCAATGCTGGAACATTCACATTTCTTTCAGCCTACCCTCAGGCTGTCTCATGTTTTCAAATTCACCTCCTTTAAGACATACGGTTTTGTTGAAAGAAAATACAAAATCAGAGCTCCCCTCAAGCAATGTCTTTCAGCAGGTTGCTCCTAGGGTACTCCAGGATTTCAGTCAAATAAAGTAAACTTTCAAAAAAAGCCAGACGCTCATCTCCTTTATATGAGGATAATGTAAGAAACTGGCTGGGTGAATGAGTCAGCAGTAGGCATCTGAACACTGTCCTAGTAGCGGCAAAAGCCAGCCAACTTCTGAAACACACGTTTAACATCCAAACAAAAGGCTTATCTGGAACAGAAGCAGAAATTCCACACTTCTCTGACTACAATAAGCACTTAAAAATGCAATAGTTTAACTTTCAAGTAAAAGTATGTCAGGTATTCCTGTTAACATAAATACAGGAAAATATACACCTTGGTAACATGGCATAATTGGAGAGTCTAAGCAATGTGAAAGTGTAATGTGTGAGGGTTGCTTTTTGTGTTTTTTTTTTTTTTTAATTATTAATAACAACTAATAATAATTCAAATAGAAAGTAGAAAAATTAATAGTATGAGATAAATACAATGCAGGTGTATGATACCAGGATTAGTAATCCAAGAGAAATAGATTTATTATTAGAAAATAATAGCACTGTTTTAAAAAAAAAAATCTCTCCTGTAGAAAAAGATGCTGTAATGCCCCACAACCGCTCCCAGAGTTAAATGTTATTAGTGCACACAATCACACTCTAAAGAAACACATTTGCTTAATAGCACTTGCATATACAATATAATAGGCTTCTCTAAAAACAAGTATTTAAATGAGAACTACAATATGCTATTTAGAAAATACTGTACAGCACAGGGCATATTCAATTATTACATTTGAATTGCTGTTCTATGGAAAGACTCAATCTAACTGTCTTTAAAAATTCAAAACGTATGAATAAAATACTGATTTCTCTCTATCATGCAACGTTAGTTGATGCAGGGGTTTTCGTATTTTCATATATTATAGCTCTCTGAAAAAGCTGTAATACCTAATAATTATGCTAGCCTAATACAAAACAACTTCCTACGGAAATGTATTAATCAAATGTATGTTTTGTAAATTTCTAGGTTCTTTAAATGGGATGTTACCTTTTGCAATAAAATGAGATATTTTCCTAGATTTCAGGACTCAATAATATTACCAAAGACTGAAAGACTGTTCTTTGGAAAAGAAAGCAGATTTTTTTTTTTTTTTTTAAACAAAATCATATTCTGAAGTGATTGGAATCAATCTGGACTGAAATACTGAACGAAAATATTGTAAAGCTTTAGAAACTTTATATGAACATTTGAATATAATATTTAGCAACAACATCAGCCCTGCAGAATGGTTGCTTTGGTCATTATCTTCCCAAAAGGTATTGTTTCTGCAAGAATATGACATCAGAATTCTATACATTTTTAATTCTCATTATAAGTCAATGATGCATACTAAAGTATTTTGAAGATAAAGTATACCTTGGCCACTTCAGTTAACAGAGCATAGGCTTTTTACATCTTCCTACTCTTTAGGATACTAGGAATTCCTTTAAAATGCCAGTAATTGCCTATGTCCAGAACGTTTGCCTGCCTTACCTGTCTATGGATGAAAACCAACAGCAAATGAAACTCTACCTAGTTTTCTTTGCAAAAATCTTTATTCTATACAAATATTGCCTTAAAATTGTTGTATGCAGCATACATAACTACAACCCTTTTTACCATACTAAACTGCTAATACAAACACAACCAAGTTTAGGTCTACCAAAGAGGAGCTTTAAAACACATATGGTGTTTTTATATTTTTGTTCTTATAAACAAGCTAATATGGAAAACAAGTACAATACTTTACTTCTGTAATTCCTGAACTGGGATTTCAGAGCATCATTAAAGACTTCAGCTGCCAAAACATCACAATGAAGCCTTCCGTGGCATTTAAGTAAGTTTTCTCCACAGAAGCTGGAGTGTCAAATCATGTTTTCATCACTACCACCTCTTCCCATACAGAAGTCATCCCATCTTAGCCTGACCCTTTCTAGTGATTACACGAACGAACTTCACAGCACACTGGCACCCTGCTGAGCACAAGGCAGAGTTCAGTTGACACTACTGTAAGAAAAAATAAAAGGAAGCTATAAGCCTAAAATGCCTTTAAACTAATTCTCTACTGAAAACCTGGAAGATTATGAAAAGAACACCTAAATAAGAAAATTTACCTGCTCCTCCCTGCCAACAAGCAAAAAATCTCAAACAGATAAAAGGTACTGCTCTATCAGGTACACGTGATTTAAACTTTAAAAGAATTATAGGTCATGTAAATTGCTATCATTCTGTTTTTAGTATTAAAATAATAATACTGGCACTGCTTTTCACATAAGAGGTACTCTATTTTGAACTTATGCAAAATTACACAGCAGAAAATAATGAAAATACTTTCAATATTCGAAAACATAGAAACAGACTAAAGAGTCTGAAGAACAACTTCCCCTTTTCCCAAAAGGGAAATAGAAAATGAAGTCAGCCATAAGTCAATCCTAAATTCAGTTGTTTGACTGCAGCTACTTCATACATTCTGCCTGTCCTTGTACATTTCCAAATTTCTATACTTTTAGTAACCTTAGCTCCTCTACACATTATATGGAAAGCCACAATTTCTGATAGATTTTTTTTTTTTTTTTTTTTAAATCAAGCCATCAAGAAGTTTGGCCCTTTCAAGAGTTTCTAAAGCAAACCTCCACATTGACTGAACTAAAAATTTTGAGCATAAAACTAGCTTATTTTGAAAATTCTTTCTGAAAAGACCATTTTCTTCATTATGTACAATTTCTTCATGTTAAAGGACCATTCCATTGACAGATCTTGTGTCAGTTCCAGTAAATTCTAATGAGTTTCTGCTTTGATACATCTGACACATCCAATATACACAGGTGCTCTATAATGTATGTATTAATACTTCTGTATTAATAGCATTCAGACATCCAGATTCCCAAATTAACACTGGATTTGATCTTTTTAATTAAGAATGACAGAACATTACAATAGATGAGAAAAAATTTGATTTCCCAAGCCATTTAAATTGACTGTAACCAGCCCTTGTTTCCTGATAAGGATCCTTTTTTGAATAATTACTACAGCTTCATTTTGCCTCTTCATTTATTATTTATGGTACCCAGAAATAATTCATTTGTGGATTGATTACATCATGCATAAAAATTATTCGATGCTTTCTCTCCAAGTACAAAAACATTTTAAATAACTGTAGAGAACTGAAAGCTTCTTTGGATCTTCATTCAAAACCTCTTCCTGTTATGACCATACATACACATTAAAGGGCTGCACAGATACAAAAGAATAAGACTTGAATTTCTATAATTATGTAATGATGTGATTTCTGAATCTTGTAAATCCACCATCAGGGAGTTTCAAAAAGCTTTCACCAAGTACCTGTTGACAAATATCCCTTACGAAGAACTTAATTATAAAGATGCTAAAACACTGATATGACACACACAAGACTGACAAAGTTCAAAAACCATTATCTTGGTTTTCCAAAAGAAATGAACATAGAACCAAATTACATTTTGGAAGATAAATCATGGACCCCTCACGTCTGAAGCAACCAAGTAAACGCTGCTCATGATTTTGCAGAATCATGTCAGATATGTACTTAAATCTGAGAAAGTTGCAGACTCTGTCCTTGAATATAACTCTGAAATGATGGACCCTCAGCAAGAGCCCCAGGCAAGTAATCCGAGCAAGAACACCTCAAGACATTTTCCCTGTGTAAATGATAAGTGTTCATTTTCCTTCTACAGGAAAAANAAAAAAAAAAAAAAAAAAAAAGCAGGGAATAGCAGCTGTTTCACAGCAACTCTAACTCTGTGAAAAGTAAAGCATTTGGAAAAAAAAAAGAAAAGTGACTAAAAATTTAATTATTTAGATAAGCTACTCAGAATAGTGTCAAAATTTTACCCAGCAATCAAATTGAGATTAGCAGAAACACTATTTTCAATGTGTTATTGTGCCCTTTTTAATTTTTATTTATTTATTGCAAAGAGTAATTAAATTCACATAGCTCTTTTTAAAGCACAAATCTCACTAGCAGTGCTCAATTACTCTTTGAAAGATAGTATGGGGGCATAGATGARTGAAAAGAGAATATAGCTTTAGATTTTCATTTTAAAGCTAAACAGGTAGCTTAGTTAAGACCACCAACACTCAATAAACACTATTTTCATTTTTAGCGGTAACTATGAAATGACTTTCGAAGAATTGAAAATATTACTCACAATTAAGGGGTCATCTCTTCTCATCGTAATAACAGTTCTGTTCACTGTGCGTAATAACTGTATCATTATTTCTTGAATGTGTTGGTAAGTTGAAGCCTGCAAATCAGAAAAAGCAGTTTTCATATTAAATCTGTATATCCTCTAAAATAAGGAAGAAACCAATTACTTCCATGTGAACAGTTCCAGTTATTTAATACCACCAYCCTCCTGAAAGAATGATACTAATCCTGTTTGCTCACACCACTTGTTAGTTCCTGCAATTTCAGTGGAAAACTCATTTCAAGTGGTACAATCCAGATTTAGCTCTATCTATTCCATAATTCTTTTTTGTTTCAAAGAGCCACTTCCTACTTCTTACTCAAGGGGCTCATGTGTTTTACAATTAACTGAATAGGCTAAACTTAATGTCAGCACCCTGGCAATAGATAAGCAAGCAGAATTGTATCATAGACTTCCAGATCTTTCTCCAGACAGTCTGGAGCTCAGAAACATTCTTAACTTGCCGACAAAGTATGTAATCTTTAAAAGAGCTCTGTGAGGACACAGCACTGAAGATTGCCAGCTCTTTGGACCCATTATCAAAGTAGTACCGGTCTATCTGGCCAGCAGAGACTGAACCAGAGACCCATCATCTGTCAACGGGAAGTTTTGACTGAACTTTGCAGTTCAGTGGCAAATATTGACCAAACCACATCAAATGATGGATATACTTGGCATGTTGCATGCACAAAACACTTTCCTTTATACTAGGTACAGCAATAATCATCTTATGCTTACCAATTTCATTAGATTTACTCCAAYTGCTAGACAAACTCAGAAAAATAGCAAGCAACATATTCCAGCAAAGTAAAAGGCTTGGCTCTCAGTTAAAGGTCTTGAAAAAAAAACAAACTAATAGAAAAGTCAAAAAAGAAATTTAGTATACACCAAATAAGCTATCCCCTTAACATCACATGAAGTCTTGAATGAACACTATAGGCACAGAAGCCACAGGGATGTCCTAATAGTATGTCAGGTGGCTGAGCTCCAACACCAACCAACCACAGAATTGGTAAGGTTGGAAGGGACCTCTGGAGACCATCTAGTCCAACTCCCCCTGCTCAAGCAGGGTCACCTAGAGCATGTTAGACAGGGCTGCATCCAGGCAGGCTTTGAATATCTCCAGAGAAGGAGACATTCCCCCTCACATTCAGGTGGAACTACACAAGAAGCTATTTCTCACTCCTCCTTTCCAAGATGTCCAAAACTGCCTCCCTTCTCTTTCTCCTGTCTTGATTAACCTTGATCAGGCCAGCATACCTTAGCAAATGTCACATCCATCCTATCTACCAGTTTATTTATAGTTACCATATACAGTCTGTGTCCTTCTATTTTGACATACTCCACGGTTTTCTTCCCTGTCACAGTCTTCTAAAACTTTACTAGAGTCTTCAAATGATCAATGTATTCATATTTGACATATACAAACATGTTTGAATTTTAAGCTCCTCTGGTACACCCTCAGATTATAAAGACCACACTTGACAGTTGCTGCATAAAAGACAAATGTTGAGTACTTCTGCAAAGCCACTCTTCATCTCCTTCCATTTCTCATACATGCACTGTGAGCTTTCAAGCTTATACCAATCAAACAATACAAAACCATCCAGCGGGTTAGCTCTTTGCATTTCAAATGCACTACAAATACCTATATGGAATTTAAAATAAAACCCTACAGTACATCTCTTCTCCAAATCAACTTGAATGATTATCACAATAAATTTCTTGTCTCTACTGGCTTTTCTTTCTTAAATCACTTGAAAAACTTGAGATAAAATTGTACTTTTGTACAATAAAACAGTCATTTTTTGTCTTGATAAACATCATAAACCAAATTCTTCATACTTAGGCAAAGTAGCAATCAAACACTTTTCACTCAGGTTTTCTGCACAGTTTATCTATTACAGTATTCACAGTAAATTTTCAAAACAAGGATTATTCATAGCACTCAAGACAGTATTTCTGAAATGCATCTCAAATCACAGCAAACATCTAATAAATTTGCCTGTAGCTTTATCAAAGTCTGCTTAAAAGGCTAATTTTAAAAAGCACACAATACCATCCCCCTCAACTCCATCACCCTCAAACAAGTTTGAAAGCCTGCAAAAAAAAAATCATTTCTTCATTCCAGTCAACCCAACATCATCATCTGCAGGAACAGGTTAGAAAAACAAAAACCTAATCTTAATTTTACTATTTTTTTTAAATCAGAAATACTAGTCATCTAATATTAACTGATAGCAGAGCAATAACATTTATACTGTGCATTGACTAAACTGTCACTGTCCTAGTTGTACAAAATTTACTGCTTTCAAGATAGCCAATTTCAGAATCTTAATCTCTCACCTCAGATTTTTTTCTGGAGAGATTTGTAATAGATATTAAGATTGGTACAAATGGAAATGCACACGTGTGGGTGAGCACACCAGAAGAAATGATATCTCTCAGCAGAGTACAGAATGCATGATTTCATTCAAATGACTAGACAGCAGGAAGATCAAGAACAAACTACTTAAGTTAACCAGGCAAAGACTTAAAAGATAAAAGAATGGGTCAGACAAACACCATCCATTCCTAAATAATATAAAAGGTTCATCTAAAAGTCACTTCATCATTACCAGTCAAAAAGAACCAAGGAAGCATGGTGAAAATTTGACAACCAGAATCCTTTGTCCTCTGGGGTTCCCATAAGAGATCTCAGATCCCCTAAAGATACACTTCTTGGGCTTGGGAGTATCCAGATGCTAGCATGGATAAAACCAACATTTTTTAAAGAGATTTTGTAAAATAAAGCCACATTCTCCTTCTGTAAAATCTCACATTGAACTGCATTACACTGATTTCCTACATACAGCTATTATATACACTGTACAAGGAATCAGCATATGCTAGCAGCTTTTGAAGAGCTGGCAGCAGCAGCAGGGTGCTAGGAGCCAGTATMATCTCAAGGCAATTACCTGTAACACAGAGACACTCAGCTCTCGCTAACTTCCAGAGAAGCAGTATATCTGAGTCCTCCCAACAAACTTACCAATTTAGCTGATCTCACAGCAGAAAAAGGAAAAAACAGCCTAGGAGCTAGATTATTGAACAGTGGCAGTCTCTGGCACCAAACTATACTTACACGCTTTTACCTTTCTTCACTTTTTGAACCGGTTTATATGACTAGAAAGCATAACAGTATTTGAAGTATCCTTAGTAAAATTATTTTACTGGACTCACAGGACACACAAGCTATTCTTACCATCCCTATTACTCATCCCCAGGCTATAATACGCATTACAGACATATTTGACTGGATCACAGATTCTTCACTGCTCTTTCACAACACTATACTGCACTTACTGCACCCTGCTTGAAACTGAGAACAAGTGGCAGAGCATAATGGGCAAAAAATACACAGGGAAATGCCAGTTAGGAAGAAGCCTGGACAAGGGAACAGCTGGATAGACATGGCAAAGTGAGGAAGAGGTGACAAAGGATGTCCAAAGAGATGAACCAACATGGGGAGGCGAATCCTCTGGCTCCACAACCTAAAATGCAACATATCTTCAAATCCTACTCTTCCATTGGAAACACCAGTGAAAACTGCTGAYAAATACCCTGCTCCTTTTTAGTGTTATCAATATTTGAGTGAAGTAGAGACATTCTCTACTTAATGAACACAGCTTACACTTAGTGACAAGCAGAGGCAATATTGCACATACAGATATAGAATTATTAGCCTTGCAGTTAAACCCATCTGCCTGCTATTTTCCACACAATTTTGAGTTTCTGCAAAAGCATCCTATTTATTCTTTTAACTTGAATGGTTTGCATAATTACCAGCATTATTATATTGTCAAACATAGCTTTCTGGTGATAATTAGCTTTTGATAATCTACTCTGTAGACAAAATTTTAATACATCTTCAGAGCCTGCTCTTGACACACATTGCTTTACTTGCACAGAGGTGCACACGGCTTTTTTGTTTCGTTTTAAATTTTTCCTGTATATTCTTCTTAAAYTTTTACTGTACAGCAATATTTTTCATTGTGCTCTTCTGTCCAAAAGCACTTAGCCACCACTTATCCCAGAGCATTTTTTTTATAGAATTTTATTATAGAATTCTGAGGTTTTGTTTTCAAGTGTAGATCATTTTTTACCATTGTTCATCAGGGTAAAAGTTATTATTTAGAATTTTATTTCAAACAACAGTGTTCATCTATTGTTGAAAGAATACATACTAGGACATCAGAGGACCTACATCAAGCTACTTGTCATAAAACACGTAATTTTATCAAGCTACTAATTCATGCAGTAGTAGGAGGAAAAGGAGGCAACCTGGACTATGAAAAAAGTTTGATAGCTCATCCTCAAATTTTTCATTTCTTATTTACATTGTTGGCAATAACAAATACCAAATTGAAAAACTTGATTTGTGTAACTTACTCCTCATAACTACAACGACGAAATACAGCAATTAGATACAGCTTTATCTTAAGCATAAATCTAGTCCCTTGAAATTACAGTTATATGCCTATGCCTTCAGGAGCAATTTGGTTCAGAACAATTTTCAGGCAAAGGCCCTTGGTTACTTTCATTTACTACATACAGCTTCTGTTCTCAGTGGTTTCACTGCACACAAACAAGATTGCTTCTGGATAAGGATTAACTAGAAACTCCTCTACAGTGCTTCAGATAAAGACATTAGGTCCTGAACCAATGTTCGGGTCACGTCACTTCAAGATCCCACGGCATGCTTCTAATATTTTTTGCTTTCAGAAAGCTGTGAGCCATATACATAACAGAGGTTTGACACAGAGGATCAATCATATCTTAATCAAAGTAAACTCCAAGACATAGAATAGTCACCAAGAGCCTCACAGCAAAGCAAATACACTGACCTACTCCAGTTGCAATAAATTCCTTATTAATGTAGACAGAACCAAAACTTTCTACAGGGAAAAAAAAGAAAAACAACCCCCTCCCCACCACCAGATTTGTGCACATAAGAGAACAAAACTTCATTCTCATCAAAATTATCAGTGCAGGGTACTAACAACCAGAATTGGATTTAGCTGTCATGTCGTATTTAAGCTTTTGCAAGGTTGTGACAAAAATAGAATTATTCTATCTCAGAGACAACTATGCAGTTTCCAGTATGACAGAGAGCTCGTGTATTTTGGCAGTGGCAAACCTGAAGTAACAGAATGGCTTCCAAAGTTACATAACTACAGCACATAAATTCCTAGTTTAGATACACCAAAGTTATTATGATGGACACAAAACATGGGTTTTCTTTTTCTGGAGACTTTGGAATAAGCTGCCGTCAACTGCCTGTTTGACAGAAAAATTAATGGTCAGATTTGACACAGACAGGCACTTTTAAAAATTATTATGGCCAGTTTAAGGAGAAGTAACATGGGTAAGAACGGGATGTAATTTTTAACTACATTTAGTTTTACTTTGAAGAAAAAAACTGAGAGCCTTGGCAGAAGGAATGCTAAACCGTACCTAAGTGAGACTACTAATGAGAAACACTTTTCCTTTTCCATGATAAACGATCATGACCAGGCAACAGAGTCACCTGCAAATGTCCCAACTGTAGAATGAAAAGGATAATGATTTTACACATGAATATAAGTTAAAGAACTGAGTTGGCACCTTTTATCAGCTTCAGAGAATCCTGGGATGTAAAAGTTCATTTTTAAAAGTTCCACCTAATGCTATCCCCTGAATCCAGCCAAATTCCCTTTACATCCCCAGATAGGATATATAGCGCAAAAAGAATGTTCAACATTTAAGTGTTAGTGTATTCCTAAGGATTATGTTCTTCTAGATAGAATTCTACAATAAAATTCCCCTCAAATAGGGGCTTTTGTGGGTAGATCCTACAAAAATGTTCAGAACGGACTACAGAGCGCCAACAGGTAGGCAGCTTTCCAACAAGGCAGGCTACCTTTAAAAGTAATCGGAGAATTAAAATTGTTATCAGGAATTTCAGAGAGACAGGTGTTCTTATTCTCTCAGCTACTAGTTATACAAAGCATTTGCCAGTAGTTAATAAAATATGGTGTTTCAGGCATTTCAATTTCCTGAGTATTAAAAATAATAATAATAATAATACTTATGGTGTCTCTGATAACAACTAAGCAAAAGCGGCTGCTGCTGGTTTTGATGACTTTCACATAATAAACCCAACACAGAGATAAAACTCATTTTATACAAATAATTTTAAATAGTGCTCCAAAACAATATTTCTCTATTAAGATGGAAAAATGGAAGAAATACGGACAAGAAGTTGGTGCTCTCAACAAAGAGTTAAACTTATGATTAATATTGTAAAGTGAGTCTACCACTAAAACCTTAGGTTTTCTCCTCCAGTGAGTCAAATCATCCATTTTCCTAGAAAGATGTTAAAAGATACAGGTAGCATGCGAGTTAGGAAGTCTTTCCACAATTGAAGACAAGTTAGGAAGTCTTTCCACAATTGAAGACAAAACTGCATATCCTTGGAACAAGACTGTTCCACACTAGCTAGACAGCAAACATCCATGACGCACTCAAGGACAAAGTCTTTTACAATGCCTTGGTAAAAAAAGATAAATTACTGTCTGTTATCACAGACACTGCTGTACTGAAGATGCTCCCTACCTTTGGTCTTTCTCTCCTCCTTCAGATAACTCATCTCAAAAGCAGATCTTCTCTACTAAAGCAGGACTGAAATCTAGCACAGTTAAAGGAAAATAAAAAATGAGCTCATGACCTCCTTGACAAAGGAGAAAAAACTGCTAGTGAGAGTTGCACATATTCTCTTCTAAAATTACTAAAAACACTGCATTTAATGACACTTACCTAAACACATTCTAACACTCATACAGTCTCTTATCAGCAATTATACTGCCACAAGACATAACATGGAATGTGTTTTCGCCAACGGACACATGTCCCAATTATTCTACAATGTTTCCTATAATCAGGAATACCATGCCTCCAGAGGGGGCTGTCACACATTGATTGCTATTGGATTTAAATCTACTCAATGGGTCTTTTCTCCTTATATTAAAAACTTATTAGTATTTATTTTAAATACAGTAGATAACTGCCACCCAAATATCTCACGGAGTATTTCCGGTTAGACAGGTTACTTTCTTTGAAAGATGTTATTGAAGAAATGCCACTGTACTTGTTTTAAATTTACGTTTAAGTTCTATCAACACACAATTGGTAATATGTTGCTTAAAAAGCTGTTGTTTGTCACACTGAAAAAAGCTTGTCTGGCTACTTCTCAAGAACCCAAGTGAGAAGAGAGCCCAAAATGATAATGTTCATTTTCAAATATAGTTAGTTTTATTAAAGTTGAAGACTTAACAGATTCAAAACATGAAGAGAAAAAGAAAATCCATTCAGTTATCCAARTGAGGCTTTTAGGTAAAGTTAGACTCCTTTACTTTGATTTTGTTTAGCTTTAGTAAAGATTTATTGTACCAGGAAAGTTATGTTCTTCTGTAGTTGAAACTCTCTGGTAACTACCTCTTCCAGTGAGGGTTAATGGACTGATTCATCATATATTTTTCTTATTCAACGTCTTTTTGTACAAATAAATTACATCATTTTAATTAGACTGTAAAATCTTAAAAATTTAAAAAAAGACTGAAGTCCAAAACTGTGAACAGTACCCATAAAACTTCTGATCTCCAATTGTGTTTAGACATATGCATCATATTATTGATGGATTTAAAGAGAAAAAAAATATAGCTATTATTAGAGACATCATTCTCCCTAATAATTAAAGTGCATTTTGTTTTAAATACAGCTAAGCATTTGCCACATACTAAGGAAGAACTGATTTCTTGTTATGGAGGGAGGCGGGGGAGAGAAAAAAGAAAAGCAACTGCCTTTTTTAAAAGCTCTTAGCAACATCAAAATAACCAAACAGTTTCAAACCAAAATGTTTCCAGCAGAAACCTAAAATGTCTAATAATTAATTTTTTCTATCCTTGAGGCATATACAGATTAACTCGTTTACAGAACCATCTAAAACCAGCAATAACAAACATCAATCAAACAAAACTCTTCATTTGCTTAAACGAATACTCTCTGCATCCCACAGAAAATGTATCAGTTCTGATAGAGGTCATCTCCCATCACTCAAGCTTAATGAATTTTACTAATTTTAAGGAATAAAAGTCTAGCTATACCGTTAAATAGTTTTCCAAGCTGGAAATTCACAAGCACTTCCAAAAATGAACAGAAACGCATTTCTTACCAAGGCTTCTACTTAATAACACGTTTGGTGCCAACAGTCACACTCAAAATATGACCAGGATGCATGTTTAAAAGGGTTGTTTTTCTTTAGAAATAGACATTTGAGGAATAAATAAAATGGAAAGTCAAAAAGGGGACATTTTTAGAATAAAAAGACAGTTTCCTCTTTGAAAAACACCACACAGTTTCTGCAATCTGGACATCCCAGTTCCCACACTTGGAAATCAGGCAAGTTAAACGGAATAAAGTTGTCTTCACATCGCATGGGGCTACATACACGCACACCAAGTAAAAACAGCTTGACTTTTTCATACTACCATACAGAGAGCAATTATTGCTCACTTACACGAACATGAGCTACAAACCCGTGTTCCCAACTACCTCTTAGTAGGGGCTAACAATACATCACATCAATCACTTCACTACAAACAGTAACTGTTAGTTTGAAAATAAACTTAATGTGATACATATGCAGGAAGTATTCATCTATCCTGCTTTTCAGCTGTATTGTCACCTTTGAAAGTACACAGTACCATAACTGCTTTACTTCAAAACCCCATAGGCTTAAATTCACTCTTTGCCCAAACTATCATACTTTCACCATTCCTCTTATCAATTCCATTTGAAATTCAAACTTTCCAGTAACTCCTGACTATCATCTCATATTCGCCCCTTCTGAAGTACTAAAGGTCTAAAACAATAAGGAAAATCGCTAATAAAACACATGAAAAGGATTTGCCCTGTGTGTCTTTTCAGTTTCAACCTCTCAAACATGAAACCAAACAGTACTTGGTGATGACTCCAGCCCTAGAAAATGAGCCCATGTTCCATATTGAAAAAAAAAGAGAGACGCAAATGAGAACTTTCCTTCATCCAAAGCCTGTGTAGTTTGGAGACATGTATCAGAAAAGACAGTTCAAGATAAAGAAGCAATTATATCTGGGAGGGATTACAGTTTTCCTACTGTAATTAACTCTGAGGTCTTTTCAGAAAAAAAAATCCTGAAATGATACTGCAACTTCACTGAATAATCTTCTAGCCATTAAAAAGCAAAGCACTAAAAAGTCACTTCAATATTCTCTCAAATGAAAAATGTCACCCAAACTGCAATTTCTACAGTACTCCAAATTATGAGAGCTCAACAAACAACAATCTCAAAACAAKGTATAGTAAATGAAAGAGTAATCTGCTTTACTCACACATTGCTGAAAGCAAAAAGCATAATTTACAATATTCGCACATTGAAAAATATTTCTTCAGGAACTAGGAAGGTTTCTATAAAAGGAAACAACATTAAATTGAGAATAATTACAAAAGCTTAGAAAAATAGTAGTTATTCTGTTGATCTTTAACAGTCAAAACTAGGAGTGTCAGAACTTCTACTAGAATAAATCAATGCAGCCTCATTGCCTTTAATACTGCTACAGTCATTTACAGCAACTGACTGTTTAAGGAATATTAAATTGAGAAATAGAAATATCACAGATTTCAGCATTTTACCTTTAATATCTAACTGCTGTTAGATTTAAGCTTATGGAAAATAGGAGGAAAGTTCAACTTGCCACTGACTTTTATTAAAAATTTAAATGAGATTCATCAGTATCAATAATTTACAACTTAATCAGCTCAGGCTTACTACAGACTTGGGCCATTTACAAGATCATCAATACTCACAGGGTCTTGATAGCTCAGAACCTCCAGGATGCTATTGAGTAATTCAACACAGTACTTCTTCTCCTGGACTTGGAGCTGCTGATCATCTCTTTGTTCCAGTAATTCCTTCAGCTCTTTAGTAATCACAGGAAGCAGAATGTCCCTGCATTCTGAAAGAAAAAAACAAAGATAAATCAAATGTATTTGCAAATACATCTCCTCCAAACAGTGAAATGCAATATGCAGGAACAACTATAGTCTCTTTCACTGTGAAACTCTCGATTTCTCAGGCACGCCTCAGGGATTCTCTTAAACCTGTGTGGTATTTTTGTATGTCAATAGTATTTGTCATATATAAAAAACAACCCCAAAGTAAAATGCTTCAGCTAAATTCTGAAGGCTGTTTAATTTGTCCCAAATGTTTAGGGACTTGACACATGAAATACCTGGAAATACACTGTGCTTAAAGAGGGACAGGATTTCAATGCAAGAAAAACACAGTACTTGGTTAGTTACTCTTTGCAAATAAGAACAAAAGCATTCTATGCATACCATTTTGAAATTTCCCTACTAAAAACATTTAAAAGAATACAGACAAAGAAAGGACGCAAATGAAAGGTTTTTCAAGCTCATTTTTCAAAGAGCAAGAGCTATGCATACATCTGTCATTTAAATTTAGGGAAACTGACACAAAACAGCAAGTTCTATTTCAGTCTCACACATATTGACATGTTGCGACAGAAGTGCTTACCAAAACGTCGTGAGGACAAAACACACAAATTGGAAATAACTTCAATAAGGCTTCTGATTAAGTAGGAATAAAAGATAAAGCAGATATTATTTATTCATTTTTTTAAATGATACATGCCATTGAGTAATTTAAGTAGCAACTTATTGGTACAGGGCAACCTAACTAAACTGACTACAGTGCAACAACCTGAACAACATTAAGCAAGGCTGCAACAAAGACTTGTTATATTTATAAAAATAACCTGGAAAAAACTCAGAGCATCAAGGTCCCACCTCTGAATAAAGAAATTTGCAGAAGCATACACAACTATAGAAACATGCTAATAACAGACACAGAGCTGAAGCTCTTACAAATTTCACTTGAGTGACTTCTTGCTGCTTAAAATTCCTTTCACTCTGTTTTATTAACTTTTTGGAAAAATATTTGTATTACCACCTGGAAACTATTTTCTATTAATAAGACATATCATAGTTTCCAAACCAATAACAATAAAACCCTAGAATTCTCAATTTCAGCAAACAAAAATAAGAATTTGACTTTTTTTTTTTTTTTTTTTAAAAGAAGTTAGACTAGAATACCTGGACACACACACATAATATCCTAACTCACCAATATACAAGCAGAGTGCAAGCCACATCAAAAATGCACCCAATTTTACTAAAAATGAAGCCACAGGCTCAGAATCACCAAAATAATATTTATGGACAGGAGGAGAAAGAATGAAAAACTATTAAAAATTTCTGAATTTTGCAGATGAAGCAGCAGACTATGAGCACAGAAGTCAATTATTTCCAGGAATATGTTAAAAGTGCAGTATTTCAAATAGTTTTTTTATTCATTTTCAATTAACTCCAAACCACGAGCTTGTAAGCACATCTAGGGCGCAGAATCATTTCTTGCCTCAAAAAGGTGTCTCTACTCTTTGTAATGCTATAATGTTAATACTGATCTCATTTTCTATAACCCTGCTTGCAAGGTACAAGAGTAATCTTATGCAGTGACTAAATTACAAACTCTCTTCCTGCACTTAATGCTAGCCACAGACAAGACATCTGTCATGCAGTAACCCCATGAACATATTAAAGCACCTATTGTAGCATCCAAGTACAGCATACTAGCATTTCTAAAGCACTTTAGAGTGGATTTTCTCTGTCGATGCAGAGAGAGAAAAGCTCTTCTCCAAAGAATCGTCAATACTGACAGATTCATAGTCATCAGCTACAGATATCAAACACCCCACAGTTTCGTGAAACTGAGATGCGTTTTGAAAATTAAACATTTGACTCTCGATAAGCTCATATGAACCACCTCTAAAGCAGCTAATGATAAATGGTACAATTGCAGTGCCATTAGCTTCTCAGCAATAACTGAAACAACACAGCATCATTAGCAAGGTTAACAATTACATGTAATACCTTTAAGCCTTGCTGAAGTCTCTTACCAATTTTTTTTGGATAAAGAAATGTTTTTTTCATTCAGTCAACAAGTACAAACCGTGATATAGATTACTATATTTATCTCTATATATCTACATATCTACAGATTACTTAACATAATTGYTCATCTTTGAAAAGCTAGAAAACAAGCTTTTACTCTGTTTTCACTGCAAGCTATGGAAACTCTCCTTCAGCAGTCTAGGATATTCTCAGGGGAAATAGTTCAAAGTATGACCAGCTAAGAATTCATTTTGGAAGGTTTAGACCATTCCAAATGTATTTAGAATATATTTTTCCTTTGGACATAATTATTGTCATTAAGCAAGTTCCATTTCATGGTGGTTGTGGAAAAGAGCATAAGCCTTTTAGTATAAACATCTGCAAAACCCAATAGCATAAATGTCTACTTCTCTTACAAGTCAGGAGTTGGGTCAAGAGCTTTATGTACCAGACTCTTCTCCATACAGTGACAGAAGCTCTAGGTCATCTCTGTGACATGAATGCTAAGAACCCAATAACAAAGTTGCAAAATAAATTTAAGTGGGACAGCAGTGGATTTTTGGTTTGTTAATGAAAGATGACATGCGTCTAATATTTTACACTGAACCAGACCAAAGAAAGTGTGTGTGTGCGTGTGTGTGTGTGTGTTTATATATATAAAACACAGGCATTCACCAGTGGGCAAACATGGACTCTTATCTGAAAAAACACAAGTTCAGACTGAATGCAAGGAAAAAACTTATTCCTCCCAAGAGTGAAGCAGTGAAACAGGTTGCCCAGAAAGGCTGCACAGTTTGCATCCTTTGGGGTTTTCAAGACAAGACTGGGCAGAGCCATGAGTATCCTAGCATAGTTTGAAAGTTAATTCTGCTTTGAGTGGGAAGCTGGACTACAGACTTCAAGTCTATTACAAATTAAATTATCCTATGATCCTGTACTGTTAAGACTCTTAACTAATGACAGCCTAGTGGTAGCTGGGTGCAGTATAAATGTGCAATTGCTGATCTTGAGATACAGAAGATACAGAGATCCTGAGATAAAGCAGCTGGTTGCTGGCAACAACCAAGTGCCAGCAGACAGCAAGAAATTTACAGGGACAGCTGGATCTTGAGTCTGAGGGAAATAGAAACCTTCAGAATATTATGAATGATAATACCTCTCTATACACAACCTACAAATGCARATAGACACAGCTAAAGTTTTGGTATTTTGCGGGGTCTGTCATTTTTTCATCCACATTGGACTCAAATATCAAGGCTTGCTATACCAGAACTGATGACATCAATGCCCCAAACTAAAATTGTAATTCTAAAGACACATGGGTGAAACATATTTCGTGTTGATCCAACCTCATAGCACTTACACAACACCTGAAGACAGGCAGGAAACATTGCCTCATGTATGTTTATCCTGTATTAAAATACCGATGCAGCAATTAGGGAGGGGCAGGAAGACACTACAATGTCTACATAATCATTTTAACAGGCCCCCTGATAACAGTAAAGTTCAAAGTCATACCAACTTATGTGGGACCTCAGCCACCTTTCATAATGTGGACTATTATACGCACATTGCAGTTTCACATCTATCAGCAAAAACATATTTATTTATTGCCCCCAAACCCCCAATATACAGCTCCATTTTTAAACCAGTAAGGTTTAAACCAAGATATGAGACACCTAGCAGAAATAAAAAATTCTCTTTGGGTAGCTTTTAAAGGAAGCAACTGGATAATAAATCTAATACAAATCTATACTACAGAGCTTTATTTCTGAAAGAAATAAAGTAAAGTAAGAGACCAAACTGAGCAAAGATATTACCCCAGGGAAATACTATATTTTAGCTCAAGTACATTTTAAATTTGTACTTACACAGGAAAAAGTCAGGACTTCAAGGTAGGTATTATACTATGTATATTAATAACAATTACATCGCATCCCATTTCTCATGCCAGTGACATCTACATAGATAAAGTCTTTACCCACTTGACCAATACTTGGACAGTATAGAGGATCATGATCTATAACTGAAAGACTTTAAAGAGAAGTTATTGTTTGAAGCAATTTAGAACTCCTTCCTGTCAGAGTTCCAGAGGCCATTTAAAATTCTCCCTACCAGAGTGTAAAATGCCCACTGCTGACTAAATCTCTCTCTCTCACACACACACACACAAGGTAGAAGAAATAAATTTTTAATATAGTTTTTCTTCTTCTACATGAACTCATTCCAAATTTCATGAACATGAAGAAAGCAGGACTTCTTGCGTATACAAAACTTTCCTATTTTGCTTAGAGGACAGCTGAGGCAGAACRTACAATTGACTTCCTCCAGTTTCAAAAGCTAATTTCTGTACAAGCTTCATGACTCACAGTTATGCTTCCTATTATAAAAGAGTCTACATTCAATATGTGTAGATTCTATTAAAAGGACTTCACAAATGCAGCTAATCAATTATTTACAGTGAATTTTCAGATGTGAACAATGCTTAAGTGCCAAACTATACAGAAATTCAAATATTGTTTAAATAACCTTAGCTTCATTACTCTGCCCACCCCCTCTTTTTTTTTTTTATAGCAAAGCAACTGAAAGCAGAAAGTATGTATGTATACATTATTAAGTAAGTTACCACCACCACCACCACTATTTTTTTTTTTTTAAGTAAACCTTATTTATTGTATTAATTATTTGGGTTTAGATTACACTATACAGCTGCAATTTATGACTGGCTACTAGATAAAAAGCTTGGTATTTAAGGCAATAGAGAAGCCTTCCTTCATTTTCTGTGTAGCAAAGAACTCAGATAATATACTTCCAGAGCATTATTCAGAAACAAAATCAGTGGTCTTGCAGTAAGAGAAAGAGTTAGGTTCCTTAAAGTACCCACCAGTTAAAGGTATCCCACATGAAGATGCAATTCCACAATGTTTTGAGAAACAAATGCATCAGAAAAATTGAAAAAGACTAGTATTTGCACAGAATGAGCCCTAATCTTAGCCTGAGGCTACAGGTGGATAACTACAAACAAAACTGTCATCATGCCTTCTTATTTTAAGAAAAGAGATATTTACATTAAAAACTATTTCACTAGAAAGTTATATAACACATGACATCCTTCTTTTATCTCAGGACAAAGAAAATTTTATTCAAGTGCTAACTATTGCTTATATTATTAAAGTACCACCACAGAAGAAAATACATTTTAACTACATGAAACGAGTAAAGTGCGTATTTGCGCATCAACAACTTACTGGCTAGAAAAAGGGAGTAGTAACTAGGAAAATTACAGAAAAAGTTACAGCAAYGGAGAAAAGAGCCAAAGGAGAAATTTCTGTTGTGGTATCTGCTGACATGGATTCATTAAGCAAAAGCCCCCTCCCTAAAGAAAGCAAGCCTGACACAGGTGAGGGGGAAGGAAGGAAAGAGCTTCAAGCTTAAGCACCACTTACTTCTTTGCTTGATAAGCAACGTAATAAGAACTTCCAGCACAGAGACACACATTCTTCCTTAATGTTAAAATCCATGATAAAGCAACTGCTCCACTACTTGCCTTTCCTAGAACCTGGAAGGCACAGAACAAAAAACCATGTCCTGTCCCAAACTGTATTGGGGCACATAAAACGTCAGCACCATACCTTGAACAAATCAAATTTATTTCATTAACACATATCAAAAGAAATACATATTTCCTTATGAATTTATCAGCTGCAAATTCCATCATGCCTCTCAAGGAAGTTTCCTGGCAGTATCTTCCTGAACACAGTCAGGCAGATACATTCTGGTAAAAGATTAAGCACAGTTGCATGTAATTTCCTAATTTCTCTACTCTCCTTATCTACCTCCAGGTGAATGAGATTTCCAGAAGATACCCAATGATGACTTCTATATCAGGTAAGTGAAACTCAAATACTTATATATCATTAATGCAACAGAATCATTAGAAAAGACATTTGGGTCTCCTTCAGAAAAGAGAGGGGGGAGAGGGGAAGAAAAAAAGAGAACACCACAAGGCAGGCTTCATTCTCAAGCACCTCATATGTGCAGCCAAAATGGCCATAAAGATTTAACATCACTTTTGTCTCCCTAAGGGAGCACTACTCTTGATCCCCTGGCATGCCTGTAGTCATATCCATCTGTCAGGATGGCCTCGTGCCCACTTAAAAACTGGCATGCCAATTTAATAAGGACATTGGAGTCATCTCAATACAGATTGGAGCAAAGCTTTAAAAATAAAATCAGCAAACAACATTCTTTCAACAAGGAGAGACTTCTCACGGCAGTCAGCGCACCATTAAAGCTCTGTGTGCTTTCACAAAGGAGGAGACCTGCTCACAACTACAGGTGTCTTTCTATTAAATGTCTTCCTCCTCGTTATTCACTGTATAATTTTGCTCTGCATGCAACAGTGGTGCAGAAAAATCGTATGCATTTCAGTTGGTACCTCTAGATTCAAATTTCAGCTTAAGTAAAAGCCACAGGAAGGGGAAGTACCATAGGTGACCAACAGGCTCTCCAGCAGCACTGGAAGCCACAGATTTCTCTCTCCTGGAATCTAGTTGTGACACGAGAAGGAGAACCGCAACAGCGAACCCCACAGAGATGGCACGCAACACCGAGGCTGACCGCTCAAAGCAAACGTCAGCAAGCGAGGTTACACGCAGACCAGGTACAGTGTTAACAGTCACAGCACACCACCGCTCTTCAGATGCCATACGGTTTGCGAACTTGATAGTCTCTCAGCCTGCAACAAATGCAGTCAGCACGTCTGTTCTGCCTTGCATCTGGATACGGGAAATAGTGTATTGATGGTTTCCAGCTAACTGGTTTCCTCTGTTTCTTTTTATATATACATACAAACACACACAAGATTTTTCTAAATTAAGCAGTAGTTTTATATGAACTTCTATGACATTTGTTTTGTTTTCTACTTAAAGTAGCTGTTAACAGATGAATTTCTGGATATGAACTTATTCTAAGTTCACCATTAAAAAATTAATCTTAATTTCATGCTAATTTGATATAAATATTCCCCATAGAGAAAACAGAAAAGTTGTTTGTTTTGGGGTTTTTTGGTTGGTTATTTTTTTTTCCTTTTTTACTGTAACNGCCACAATGGGTCAAGACTAATGAAAAGACACCAGTGGCACATACTCCTCCGTAAAACAGGAGAAACTAACAGCTTTCATTCACGTGTACCACTACAAATGTATGCAGATACCTTAACACATGCATATATCATCCCTATTCATGTCAAAATCTTGCAAGAATAAAATTCACATAAAGTAACTAAAGGATTTGAGAAGGAATGCTTCAAAGATAACGTAGTCCTAAAAACACTCATGCATATTGTAAAGGAAGGAAAAAAAAAAAAAAAAAAAAAAAAAAAAAAAAAAAAAAAAAAAAAAAAAAAAAAAAAAAAAAAAAAAAAACAATGTTCCTTAGATGATTTTTTTTCTTTTTGAAGTTAATACAATTCAAGAATGAATCCACACAAAAGACTGAACTTGTATTTCAATCTAGAGACAATTTTTATGAACAGTGGCCATTTTCAGCTTCCCAGAAGTTAAAAAAGGGGGAGTCAAAGGCATTAACAAACCCCTACATTCAAACATTATAAAAATTTGGGAAGTTATGCTGAACCTTAAAGCAAGAAAACAATGGAAGAAAATGAAAAAGAGTTAGGCTGGAGGAGCTGGTATCACTACCAGTACAACCTAAGATATTAATAACAGTTAAAACTAGTTAAAATAATAACAACTAAATGGCAAGAGGCTTAATTAGAAATCACTAGAATTTTACCATTTTTTCAACCCAACTATCTTGAAAGTTTTGAAGGCAAACACAATATACTTCCAAATTGTTAACTGGGTTACACAGAAGAAAACAGAGACATGACTCTAATCATTCTGACACTTCTACTCTGATTACCTCCATTAGTTGACCCTGACTTGTACTTCTCTGAAAGCACAACACGTACTTGCAGTCTGAGTGCTTAAAAAGAAAAGAGACCAAAGCATACGTATTCCTTATGCAACCTAGGTATTACACAGTTTCTGTAAAACAAACCTGCATTTCCTGATATATCATGCCCCATACGTAATAAATTCAAATCTTCATAAAGAAAGATTTACAAGACATAAAAGGATAATTCATTATGTCATCGGACAATCTTACATTGCTAAGGCTCTCCTGTATGAAAAGCTAGTGTTGCAAAACCTGGTTGCATTCAAATTCAAGCCACGTGAGACAAGGTAACACCTTCTCCTCATACTTGCCAAGCACGCTAATGTGGTGCCATTACTTTGTTGTTAGAAGTGCAAGCAAATACTTCCATTTCTGAAAAATGAGAGGGACAAGCTTTACTTTCCCCTGCTTGAACTTCACAGTTCAAAAATATTTTCACTCATACTAGAGGAATACATATATACTGGAAAGAAAGAATTTGGTTATTGAAATAAACTTATTTATTGTACATTCTGTTGTAATAAGTGTAATACTCCTTCATCCTATACAAAGAAACAAACTGCCTAGGTCCAATTCTAACATACACCTATCCGATCCTGACAAACGTGCCAATGGGTATTTGTTACACAGGGCTTTTGATCTACACATAGTGATGCAGAAACTAATGCCTCTGCCATTAGTACTACATGCGACTTAACTGCTGCACTATTTATCACATTAATCTCCATTAATTTACATTTTTTCATTAGCAGTGATGTAACTTATCTTTCATACAATACTAGATCATCAACATAAGAAGTTTCTCCTGTTTTATGGAGGAGTATGTGCCACTGGTATCTTTTTATTAGTCTTGACCATTGTGGCAGTTTTTTTTGATTTTGGGGTTTTTTTTAGAGTAAAAAAGAAAGAAAAATTCAGAGGGGTCAACGCAAAAAGTTTTAGAGGATTCCAAGCAGCAAAATAAAAGAATTAGAATATTCTATTGATTTAAAAAAATGTGCAGCAATTCTTTTTGTCTTGACTTGCAATTTAACCCCTGGTGTTAACATATGCCTTTTGCATATGTTCTTGCAGAAATCAGCAAGTGGTTTGCATATGCTGAGCATGTAGTAACTATGTCTACAGCTACAGCGAGCAGAGGCCCTGGATTCAGAGCCAAGAGACTGAAGTTCTATTCTCACCCCGGCTAGTGACCATCTGTGTGACCTACTTAGTTTGTATTCTTTGGAGGAGCTTGTCTCACAGTGTTCTGCTGCAGCACAATCAAACTCCTAATCAGGACTGGACTTCTAGAGAGTACTAGGTCAAATGTGACAATGTGAATACACACTTTATATAACTGCTTTGAAGCATTTATTAAATGCTTTCCTTTTCAAGCATTTCATTTCATACCCCAAAACAGTCCTCCCAAAGCCAAATGATTTATAAACTTCAACATAATTATGCCAGAGAATATTCCATTGACAACTTAAAAATCAAGGTTCCTGTAAAACAGGAATTGTTTGAAGGGGTCTAGAAGGAAAGTACCAGAAATGAAATTAAATATTCCATTTTCTGATCAAAAAAGAACATTTGAAAACAATCTGGATAAATATCTGTCCATGTGCTCACACATCATGCAAGAATGTTCCTAGATTTTCACTGTAAAGTCCACAAGCAATTGAAAGCATCAATCTTCCCTGGGACAGATGCATTGAACCACTGAAACATCTGAATCACTATGTCTTTCTTTGTAGGAATATAGAGCGAGAACAAGATATTAATGCCTCACCAAAAAATTGTCAGTGAAATTTAAAAGCTTGTTGAACTGCCATAACACTGTGGTGCTTTTGAGGATCGGTTACTGCAGCACTAATTGCATATCTAGTTGATAAAAGCACTCTGTTCTAAAGTACCTACAGTGATACTGTAGATACCTGGAACTAAGTACAGAAAACGCAGTTTCACCTCAGAGCTTATCAGATTCCAACTTCAGGTTCACATGTAATTTATTAAAAAACAATAGTGGTTTGGGTTTTTTTTTTTAAACACATTTTCAGTTGCATTCCCCCAATGCCACTTCCTTAGAAAACGCTGTGAACATCAATCGGTGAACGAAAAGAAATACCAACATACGAAACCTAATTAAATTATAAAGAGTACAGACAATACCATTGGGAATGGAAATAAATGAACCGAACTGGAACTCTAATGAACTAGAAAAGAAAGAGACTAAACACTAGAGCCTGGAAGAAAAAGTGGATAATCTGAAACACACAAATTAAGAGACTCTACTGTAATTGGCAATGTAGTTAAATGTATTTCATAGTTATGATAGAAACCTATTACCTTCTCTAGATGAATGTCAACTTTAGCTAATGATACTGCTGACAGTCTTACCTTAATTATGCTGCATCCTGTTTTGTGCTACACTACATATGCTTTCATTCTCATAAAGAACTTGCCATCTCGTTGCTTGAAGTAATGAATCAGGAATTTGTGTCAATACCCTATAAACACAGTTCATTTTCTATRGAAATAATTTGAGAATCAATTGCATTTACTGTACTAGAAGGTGGCTTTTGCGGTTTTCTTTCTTTTCATAAATCACAGCAACATACAAGGCAAAGTTCTTGTTTCTTGTTTATTCTGCACAGCATTACAACAGCACAGTACAAAAATTTTCATACTACTATAAAATCAGAAATACATAATTGTGTATCAGTGCTTTCACATTTTCCTGTGCCTGCAAATAAACATGTTATAGRCTTTTCCTACGTTGATTACAATTTGCTGGCTAACTCCAAGTAATACGAAAGCAAAAAGAAAATGAAAATAACTAAAATATCACACAGATATAAGAACACCTTGCATTTATTTGAAGACTGACTTTCTGCCATTAGCAGCATTAGGACACAGTGAGAAGTTACAATCATCACCCCCCAAAGAAAAAAAGAATAAATGCCGTACCCAAGACACCTAGACGCTACCACGTTTGTGATTTGGAAACAGCAATGCTGTTGGCCGCCTAGTGTGTTAGAGTAGAAGCATAGAAGTTCCAGCCTGCGTGCTGCCTGAGACACTCCTTTATCCTTCTACCAACCTAGCAGGGCTCCCCCGAGCCCAGCACTTTGAAGTTAGCTTGTAAACTCAAAGTTACTAGAATTTTGATACAATGTATTTCAGAAGTGATAATAACAACAACCACCAAATTCAGTACACTAATTTCCATGCAAATTTCCATGAAACAGAAGAAAAGAAGAAAAACTCTGCAACTGATACCAGCAGTAGGACCACACCCACCCTTACTAGCTGCATAAACTATGCGACAAAGTCAGGTTTCAGTGCTGTCAACAGCAAGYGAAGGGTCAGAGACATGCTGGAGCAACACTAAGCATGTTCTCTTCTCTCAGTAAAGAAAAATGCCGCACAACTATTATGTTGGCTGGTGCACTCTTCCTTTTATTAAAACTGCTACCTTATACTATCAAGCAACTTGTTCTTCCGCTCACATACAACACTGCACAGAGCCCCATCCCTCAGAAAATAACTCTTTTCTCTTCTAGAGCATAGATAGATATAGAAGAAAGGAATTAAATGTCACATATCAATATGACTAACATGTAAGTTTATATAACTGCAAAGCATACAATAACCTCAGTTTTGCTTCCGAATCTTTATCAGGGCTTTGTTCCTTATTATACAACCTGATGCACAAATCAACAGAAACGCACTTCCGTAAAACAAGCTCTTAAAGGAAAAAAAWATATATATACATATATATATAAAACTATTGTTATATCACAGCAGTGTTGACTGACTCTCCAACTTTTAATCATTCTGTCTCAGACTCTTCAAAGTTAAGTTTAACTTCCAGCAAAGGAAGTATTTGACTGGAAACTAATTTCACCCTATAGAAAAAGCATAACAGTACACAAAAGACAGAATAGAAAAAGTTGTAACTGCAGTACTGTTAGAACTAGATTTACACAGGTGCTTTAAATCTCTGACTGTTCTTACAGATAATGCAGGGGGTTTACTGGAGACAAACTGCAGCTTTCACTGTCTGGCAGTTTGGACTGGCATCTTATATAGTTACAGTCTGCACAGAAAATCATTACTGCTGTACAAGAAGCTGGTGATTAGACCTTGCATTAGGTAATTTTTTTTTTAGTGTTAATTCCAGTCAAGGTAACTGATTGAATTCTAGTCAGTTCAAGTGTTCAGGAGAGTGTTATTTTAATCCATAAGTCTTTCAAATTTATAAGAGAATATTTTTTTCTTCTAGTCTAAATGCCTTTTGCCACAAGAAGCAGAGATAAAACTTAAGACAGGCACTTCCGACCTTAGCAGCAGCAGGAACTGTAACTGCTAACACAATGATATATCAGATTGTACTTCTAAATACAGCAAATCATCCAAAAAATTGTGAATACTAAATTATATCTGTTGGAAAATTAACTAGTTTCATCTGTTCCTCAGAGCTTGCACAGTGGGTTGATTCTGCCAGGCTGCAGTAGAAGTTGTGAAAAATTCTGCTTCCCTTAAAGGGCAGGGAGGCTGCACTGGAGCTGTACTACACTACAGCTGCACTATCAGAATTTTCTCCTCTGCCCAAGCATAGACCTCATAATGAAGCATAACATAAGCTGCCTTCACAAGGTCTCATTTTATGCTCCTATTTTACTATACAGCCTACAAATGGATTGAAAGGATACGTATAGATCCATCTATTGAAATACTCTATCATAGGAAGTACACATAAAACTGCTTCTCTGAGACCCAGCTATTCTTGCAACCACGCTTTTGCACTCTAGTCATTTTCCAGGATGTGGTCAATCTTCTTCAGGGGTAGGACTTCCAAAATTCACACTCTCTCAACCTTTGATCTACTCAATTTCAAAACACTAATTACACCAAAGTCAGTCAACATTTTCATATCTATTTAAATTAAATTCTAAAGACATTTTACATTTACCTTGTTTTTTAAAAAGGTTGCTGCGTACTATTTCCTTCATGGACTGCACTTTCTGCTTCTGTAGTTTCACTGGTGGAATGCAAGTGTAAAACTCATATAGTAGCTGGCTGCACATACAGGAAAAAAGTCACAAATATAAAGATTAATTCATCATATGTTAATAAGAAAGATAGCAAGAGAAAAATATATACTTCTAAATATTTCTTATTTCTAAGATTTAAATTTGTGTCCTATGTCACATTGACAAAAGATCAATAGCAAGTTTGAAAGGTATCTTTGAAGAGAAATAAATAAAAAAAGGAATTGTCTGGATTTGTATAAACCATCATAGCTCTATTGACTTGAACTGATCAATAATAATTTATTCTGCCTGAGAATCCRAATAGCATTGGAGACACTGTCTGATATATCTACTAAACAAAAGCAGCTTACCTCAGTAACTTGGCATCAAAGACAGTTTCAACATCATGAAGAACTGATGGTATGTACTTCAGAGCAGCAACCTGAATTGTTAAACAGAGTGCGTTAACATTGTAGGTTTCTCTCTGTATGCAGCATATAATATAGAGAACACCACTGAAACATGCACAAATCAAACTAATTTGGGCTTTTTCCTTCAGGTTCAAAGTTTACACTTTAACATAAATTTTGTCACAGAATACTTGTCACAGAAGGGCTCCTATGCTGAGGGTATGCAGAGGAACTTAAACACCCCTAAATATGAAGTGGTTCAAAGAAGGGCTTCCAAAATTGGCTCGGAGTAAAAATGTCTTTATCATGCAGAAGTGTAAAGCATCAGTTGAAGCAGGAAGTCTTGGATATCCTTTGCATCAATTCTGTCCCAGAAATGTGCCATGAGGTAAGCAGAAGTGATAAGTGTCATGTATCTCTATCATAAAGACACTTTCTGGAGGACAGCACGCAGTGTCATCTCCGTAGCCAATATTTTGCAGTTGAACTGCTTGAAGATCATTCTTATCCCATCCACTTCTTAACTGTACTTTGACAATCTAAAAGAATACTGAAAGATGACAAAACTAAGAAAAAAGACGAACATTGCTATTCTCACACAGACAAGAATACTCAAGAGGTAATCTTCAAGCTCAAAATCATCATCAACATTTAAGGTAAATATCCCAGAAGACATTAACTTGCACAAGTCAGGGTCCATAAAGTTCCTTTGTAGATTCAAAGTGTGTAGCCTCTATAATAGCTTTTGAAAATAAATATATTGAAAAAGCTTACAGTAAAAAGCAGAAATGTTAAACATGTTAAACATCCACTGGGTGCATTTTTCTTAACTTATCTTTGGATATTATGAACCTCCCACAAGGGTTTTTATGTCAACAAAATGGCCTGTAGTTAAATTTTTCCACTAATCAGAGTGTATTTCTCAAATACTTCACACAGTCAAAAGGATATGCCATACTTTTTGGCCAAAAGCAGTAACGAATTCAAGTTAAAAATACACCTCATGGATTTAAAAATATTTTTGTTGAAGTTCTACATGATTGATCAAAAAGGAGAACCTGGCCACTTCAATAAAGATCTGGAGCAGGACATCAGTCTTATTTCTTCATTCCCACCTTCCTGTTTCAATACGTCATGCACAGTAGAGAAATTCAAACCTGCATCTGGATGCAGTGCAACTATTCACTGTCAAGAAGAACCTCCTCTGCGGATAGTTACTTCTCTAGAACAGATCAGATATCTTTTCCATCCTTATTTCAAGTGAAAATCAGAATGCCTTCTTGCCATATGCATTTGTGCTTATCTCAAAATCTCACCATAGTATTAATTTTATGTTATTGTGCAAAAATCTTTGGCAAAAGCTATAGTTCATGATGGCAGCAGAGACTAACTACCAGCTGAAGAAAAAGCTTTCCAACAATTACAGCAATTACTTTTTCATGCTGCTATAAATTCACCTTCAGCAAAGAGAAAAAGAAAATGAAGTTATAGTCTCACTAGTCTCTTCTTGGTCCAGATTATGAGAATTACAAAGGTAATAGAGTTTTATTTCATTATGCAATTTGAGAATGTGAAGTATCTATTAACATTTTGCTGAGATCTACAATATGGTAACATGAAGTCTTCCACTGCTGACATAATTCTACTATTAGGCTTGTACCGCCTGTGATTTACACTGGCAACCTGAAAGGAACTAGAACAAACCTCAGTAATACAGGTTTTATAGAAACTTACTATCTTTTCTTCTAGGTATTAGGATCGATTCAGCACATGAATGCTGAAATTATATATTTTCTTTTAATCCAAAACAGTAGTTTATTGTTTGCCTTGCTTTTGTATCATTTGTTTGTATGAACTATAACACAGAATAGATCATACATTCAGCTTTACACTGGCAAATCATAAAACCGAATCAAATTTTTTAAAACAGTCAAAATAGGAGCATTTTTTCACTGAATCCTGAAGTCCGTAGATACTTGAACTGAACAGACTGAATTGATTAACTGCAAGCAAATGTGCTTTTTACTTTTGAAATATTGCTAGAGATCATAGGAAGTGTCAAGCCACTGTAAACAGGGAACACAACAAAACACAATTCTTTATCATTTAACTATCTTAAATTCAGTATAAGGTAATTTAAATTGCAACAAGATAAAATAAATGGTTTAGTTAAGTCTACAGTAAGCCACTAATTCAAAAAGTTATTACAGAAAGCTCTAGGTAAGTTCTTGAATACTTAAGCCTAGACATGGGTCTAGAGTTGCTTTTAAATGAAAATATTTCAGGTTTCAAGGTGATATGTTTTAAAAACAACACTATAAAAGCAGCTTCCATCTTCCACATGAGGTTTCAGAAATCACTGGTGGAAACTAGTTTCATGGTTATTATCAAGAAAATGCTAAAGTCAATTTTAACATGACTGGGCTAAAGATACGTCTCACTAACCAACATATGCCCCAAAAAATTCTTTTGTCATTTCAATAAGACTCAATACAATTCTCATATTAAGCATTAAGCTAAATACTTCTCTTCTTGAGAAGTTCAAGAAGAGTTTTGGAAGGACA
The DNA here is from genome assembly GCF_003343005.1 of Rhea americana. Lineage (NCBI taxonomy): Eukaryota > Metazoa > Chordata > Aves > Rheiformes > Rheidae > Rhea > Rhea americana. Next base: position 965,598 of record NW_028185595.1, read on the forward strand.
GTCCCAAAAGCATTCCTGAATCATGACACTGACATGAATTAAAAATGAATAGGAGGTTTACAACTGGGACACGGACAAAAGATCAAGTCCACACAAACGTATGCAATAAATCTTGAGAATTGCTAGAAATCTGCAACTCATGAGACTGATTCTCCCAACAGTAGAAATTCTATCAAGAGCTGTAACTAGATCATAAAACAAGAACTGGAAAATAATGCAGATATTCTATAGGATTGCGACATCAACTTGTTGCTCCATCTCATGCAAAGCCCCACTGTTCTAGACTTCTATACAATACAATGAACAGACAAATAAATATTATACATATATATATATAAAAATATATATATACACACACATACACCTGCTATCTTTTAAAATCAGCTGTCATTTCTTGTACTACCATCATCCACATCCAGACTGAAAAAGGGTAAGCAACACTCAAACGAGACCAAACCAAAAGTTATATCTAAGTTTAAGCCATTCTCAGTGGACAAAGCTCAACTGATGTACAAATACACAACAGAAACTGTTTAGAAGATAAACTGTGTGCAGTCAACCAGTCACTGAATCGCAGTCAGACAACATCTAATAAACTATCAGAATTTGTTCTTCCTGAGGTTCTGTATCTTTGTTTCCCATAAAAGGAAACTTTTTTTTAATTATTATGCAAAGATTAGTTTAGACACAAAAAATGAGCACACATGGCAAATGCATGAGCAGAGCATCTGAAATAAAAAACAGTCCCACCAAAGCATCACTATTTCATCATGCTCCTTACTATTAACACAGACTTCTACTGTTTTTAATCCCTCTAAGATGTTCAGTAGTACTTTCAAGATTCTAGTAATCTGCAGTAGTTTTAGTAAAATTTTAGAGTATTCTTTTCAAAACGTGTAATATTAAGAACTAGCACAAAATATGGAAATCATAAGAAACACAATCCACATACCTATTAGTATACACAGTCATATCCCCATTAGTGTTACAACATGGCTAATTTGAAATTCGCAAGTCAGTTGGTTCAGAATCAGTGTTGCAGCTTTCAAACTAATTTAACATACTTTAGGATGGTTAAGCACACAAAATTGTTTCTGTGACACCTCTTGTCACTCAAAAGAAGCTGATGAAACTAGCCTAATCATTAGAGGAAACACAAATGGACAATCCCATCTGACCATTCCGAGATGCATGTAGCTAATGACATGACACGTCTCTCTTGTAGAGCATAAAAGCCTCTAAAAATTATTTGGTAGATAATTAATATACTAATACCGTGCAAGTAACACAAGAACAAGCATTATTATACGAACTCTCTTTCAGCATTACTTCATAGCAAAGTCTGTTATGAAGTCTGCTACCATAGCTGCTTCTGATGCAATGTTTTTGAAATATACAAACTATTTCCAGCAAGCTCTCTACAGAACTGTCAAATAACCACCAAATTATTTTCAAATGCATTGAGAGTATTACTGCAGTCATAGTATTTTGCCATTAAAGTAGCACTTATAGTTTCTGTTCCTTTGCAGTTATGTGCATCACTCCTTGCAAAGTATCGAAGAGCATGGTTCCTATTTCCACTGATCTTAAAGCCAAACAGAATCACAACATAACAGCAGACTATTCCCAATCATACAATGAATTCACAATAAATAAATATTATGGCTGTCAAGTAAAACCGTCTGCTTTAAGTGCACATTCAGCATTGGTAACCTTCTATTTGGCAACAGAATAACGTATCTGCTATTCATGGTCTTAACAGCTCCCCCTTTTCTGTTTTTCTTAGAATTGTACCAGATTTCAAAATATGAGAATAGCTAACACTGGCATAAATGGAAAACTTTGATCCTAGTTAGCCTTTTCACTTACGTAACATGCCTCCAAAAGTCTGACACTATAAAGCTCATTTTTCAAACAAAAATGGTAGAATTCCTGTTTAGCATTAGTGGAAGAAACGCAAGATTTAAGTATTCAAATCCCACTAGAGCCCTCAGTTCCTTAGATTCCTTAAAAAATTCTAGCATCCATATGTTAGCTACATATGTTAGTATGTTCACCTACTTGCTTGGTCTTCTAATAAAGAAGAAATGTAAAAAAGGTAGCAAAGGATAAGTTATCTCACAGTGTTTTCCCCTCAAATTAAAAAAAAAAAAAAAAAAGTGTTGATTTCAAGCACACCAACCTGCAACAAAATGGCTGTTTTATGCTGACTTTTCATCAGATTATTGATAGATTCAAAGAGTCTCCTCATAGATTCCTCAAATTCTGTTTGCTCTTTGCCTTCATATAACCTGTTGAGAGATGCACTGTGTTACAGTTTCAGAATGAGGAAGTATCATAGTTCTGAGCATACCAAATGCAATACCCTTTTAGAATGTATCTTAAAAGTTCAGCCAATATTATGTACATAGATGCCTCACCCATGGAACACGTTACTCAATTCTACTGAGTAGAGTGTGTTCAACTTGACATGAGACAAAAAAAGGTCTTCCTTTTTTTTCTTAAAAAAKCCTCTAAATAATAAAACTTTCCAGATTTGAAGTTTCAGAATTTTTTTTAAAATGGCATTTCACTTTCCAAGTGACTTGCATGTAAAGTAGACATTTTGTGACACTTCTTCCAGTGAATTTTTAYGCACATATAGCTTGATGTCTACCAAACCAACTTGTTTTCTTAGGTACTCTTCTGTTTTGCATTCCTCAGCACCACCTCAAAATTTTCTAACACACTTTAGGTGTGCAGAAGTAGGGTCTTACTACAGCTGCCCTATAAAAAAATTGTTACTATGCGCAGGACGACTGAGCCTCAACATTGTCTTTTTCACAACCCCTTCCCAGTGAGTAAGCTCACCATTACCACTCACCTCTTGAGAATCAAGTAACATTTGAAGCATACAGACTTCATGACGATTTTAACATTGGACTGCATAACAGATTTCCAAATCCAAGTACAAACAAGAACCTTTAAAGTCTTGCTACATACACACGTACATGCATAGCACTACAAAATGGAAGCCATTTACCTGTAAGTGAAGTTCTCTGAGATAAACCTTCGCCTGTGTACACTTACATAGTAAAGACTACTAGTTTGAAAGTCATCTGTAAGTTCTGGAGAAGTCTCGGGTATTTCTTGCATTTCTGTCCCATAGGGCAGCAGAAGGTAAAAGCTGGAGTCATCTCAAACATGGCTCCATCCTACACTTATTGAGTGCAAGTATTACATGAATATTAATTTTTAACTTTCCAGAACAGCCATAAAGGTAGATGTAAACTAACTATACAGAAACAGGGAATTTCTCTGGAGCTTTTTTGTTTTTTTCTTTTCTTTTTTAATCACAGCTAATGCTATGTAAACTCAGTTTCTTCTGGCAATACTCCTGAGCAAATATCAATAAACTGCTAAAAGCATCAGTGCACTTAAGTGTCCACTGCAAACACGTAAAATAGTTCGTAATTTTTATTTTATTTTATTCATCATCTATCAGTTCTCTTTTTGAAAGAAGAGTCTCTGCTTGATGCCTTTAAAAGAATCATGAAAAGATTAGGTAGCTTTCAGCTCAAAATTCACCTTTTCAGCCTATGCACTTTTTCTTAGTTAATTCATTCATGTTCTTATACACTTTCCCAAAAAATACACACACTTTCCAAATATATATAAAATTTATAATAATTTTTATATATATAAAAATGTAAATTCATTAGTTCACTGTATTTTTAATTCTGTCTTAAAGCTTAAGATTGTAGCACCAGCTGTTAATGCTATCCACTTCATATATAAATAGTAAAAAAAATTACTATCGTGTTAATTATCTGAAACAGATGTCAAATTCAAATAAAGAAAAATAAGTTAAGAAAAAACGCAACAGAAGTCTGAAACACATGTAGCACACTGAACTAAATTCTGCACCTCACATTCACTGCCTTATCTATCAGAATAGGAAAAAAAAAAAAAAGTGATGTACTTCAGTGTCATGTGCTTTTCAACTTGAACCTTAAGTCCTTAAGGGAGCTAAAGACAAATGAAGAACTTTAGTCTACAGTAAGGCAAATCAAAGGTGCTAAGCAAACAGTGAAAACCCTTATTAAAGCATTTTAGCTTTAAAAAACAAATAATAGAAAAAACTCAGATACGAAAGACAAAATATAAAAGAATGAAAAGTTCTAAAATAACTGTGTATATAGAAAGGTTATCTGATTTATCAGGCACTGTTTTAGAAGGTTGTTTTTTGATTAAATGAGTTTTTTTTTCATATACTGGAGTCTAAGATATGCGGGCCATTCACTACCACTATTTTTCAGTAGTAATGAGGCAGAGGTAAATTGTAACAAYGCAACTTTGTATCAGAACAAGTGTTTATTAAAGCTTCTCAGGTAACGCACAGATATAGCTTTTATTAACTATCATCATTGTTGCAAATATAAATAAAGTCTCTTACAAATTATTTTTATGTAAGTGGAAATTTGGAGCTTTTCTGACTAAATCTGACAGAGGAACCATACTACATGTATTAAACATACCCTTTAAACAAACATTAAGTCTGATTTAAGCTATGTAGAATGTTAATTCTATTCCTCGCTTCATCATCTAACTTTCATTTAGATGCAGTTTTCTGTGTTAAATTTCAATTAAAATAACTTGTTCTGAAGGTAGATCTAAACAGAAAATTAACTGTTTGCTTCAGGAATAGCCTGATTATAACATTGTACATGAATTTCACAGCCAAAAACAACCTTGGGCCAATGAAAGAAAGTAAGCAAAATCTTAAGGTCTTCAGAGTTTGGATTATGCAGACCTTTGGCTGACATACATAACCTTTCTACAAAATGCAGTCGTCAAACAAATAGCTGCAAGATAGAATCTTCTTTCAGCTGACTGGAGTAAGAAAGTTTCTGCTTTCATGACAAGTCTACAGCTTTGACAGGATTGTATGAATGCAAAAGAAAGCAGAACTTGCTGTCTTCAACGTGTCTGCCTAACAGAGATGAAAAACATCTATGTTATGTCTGAAATTACAAGTCATTGTTCATCTCTTTCCTACGTAATTTTCACTTTGTAGTACCACTTACCCATCAACAAGGCACCTTACTTCAAGGAGCACACCAAATTAACAACAGAACAATCTCGAGATCTTTCCAGCTCTAACACCAACTCATAACATTTCTCCCTGAAAAGGCTAATCCTAACCCTTGAAAGATAAGTATTTGAATCCTAAATCCTAACTTTTCTACTGAGAGGAAAACACACTCGTCCGTATTTTTAGAGGTTTTGGACCAATGTGACAATAGGAAATTAACTGTTAAAATATATACTGAAACAGCAGATGGGCATAGAATACTGGACAGTAACGTTCAATCTTTGCTTATTTTTGTCAGAAGCTACAATTTTATTAGAACAATTTCTGTCTATGTCCAATACACACACAACACTTAGAAAACACTGCTACAGCTAGTTACTTTAATATACAACATACTGCAACAACTTCGTTTATCACAGGCTATACAGTGTACCTGCTTTCTGCTGAAGATAGTACTAAGGATACAAAGTTTTCCAAGCATCCAACCTTGTATTCTGTCCTTCATCCTTACAGGAAGTTTTCCACAACCTATCTACAAAGTACTCTCTCCACTCAAACTCTTCTAATATCCTCTTTTACCATGGCACCTATCAAATATTTTTAAGGGCAAAGCTGCAGGTGTATTTGACCTACCAGGTATATTCTGTTCTTATAAATATCATCTCCTTGCTTCTACAGCTTCTCACCTTGTTGGTCTGCATCCATCTATAAATTTTAAGTTCTTAGAAACAAGAACGGGTCTGTCAAGGGACTATCTATCAGTAGACAGTAGCTTCTGAGTCTATCCCTATTTCAACCAAAATTTCATATTTTATCAAATACTATACTTAGTTTTACAAAACTGTAGAGGTTCCTCCTGGTTTTGTGTAAAAAAAAAAAAAAAAAAGGCAGCAGAATAGCAGAAACAAGCCCTACTAGACCCAAAAGGCACATAAAACAAAAACATTTCTGTTCTATTGGCTATTAAACACAGATATAACAGCCAACTGCTTGGTGTATTCATACAAGTTTGCCAGTGCATATCCAAATTCTGGGTAGCAAAGGTACAAATGAAATACAAGTATTATGGAGAAAAGCAACTGAGTTAAATAGAGACACAGCAAAAAAAGGAGAGAGGAAGAATATATGGATGTGATTTGTGGGATGTAGTAAGGGTCCACTAGCGCTAGGACAAGAAAGTGGTGTCACAGTTTCTTTGATGTCGTTTTCCTCCCTTCAGATTTCAACTCCTTCATTCTCCTCCTATCTCTTTTTCCTATACCTGAATACCATTTTTAAACAYATGCCCCACATGCTTGACTGAGTTATACATAACTAGTCCTTTTAGTCTTCCCTTCAGGAAGTCTGAAGCTCTAAATTCAATTGGACAACAATTATTTAAAATTGTAGTGCGCCATGCGCAGCCTGAACCCTTGAAAACAATGATCAAGGACAAGCATCCAGCTTCAAGCCATTCATCTATCTTGGGCCAAACCAGCTGATGCARGCAACGATCCTCTTTTGAAATTAGTCATTATTACTATATAGATTTTTCTAACTTACACTCTGAATCAGAAAGCAGATTTTTGTTGATTGCCTCCAAAAAAAAAATTCTCAGTGACATCTGTATTTAGGCCAGATGCATCATCAGATATAAGTTTTTATGTTATATTTTTAAAAATGAAGAAGTGTTCTGTTCTAGAATCAGTTTTTCTATTCTATGTGTCTATTGCTATTCATGACATTGCACTGCTAGACAAATGAGTACTTACTGTGAAAATAACATCCTTGACCTAACAATGAACTTGAAAACGTATTCCAGAGCTTTCAGAGTTCGTAGAATTGGTTCACATTGCTCCCCTCGGCTAGAGGTATCCAAGTAAGTCTTCAGAACAGACATTAGTTTCCTGAAGTGTAAAAAAAAAAAAAATCAAGCATCTTTAGTTTCATTTCTCTAACCATTTTGGCTATACAAAATGAATATTTATGCATAGTCAAGCATACGAGACAAACATACTGCATTTCTTTTTGTCTGTTACACAAATTCTATCATTTTAACACAAATAAAGAGAAAATTAATTGTACAAGCAAGAAAGCAAGCTAATATCTCAAAAAACCAGTGCAATGCACACAACCCTGGCATCTCTTTCAGTTGCTTATCCAGAAGCTTCACGAAAACATCAACATCGCTCTTATAAAAATTTATAACATACATGCACAAGATAATACAAAATGTTATGTTTGCCTACCACCTCAAGTACATGAAGCAGCAATTCAGTCATTAAACACTACTACATGCTCTAATTTAACTGAATGCAAGTGGTATAACCTTCTGGTAGACTACAGTATCTGCTTACAATTTTTGCTAAACTAATACCTAACCTGCTCACCATAATAAAACGCCAGAGCTCTTCTGAAAAAGGGAAAACAAATTATTTTTGACTAAAATAAGCTCCAAACTGGGCTTACAGGTCTGTCCATTTGTATAGTTACAGTTTCCATCTTAAATAATGGAATAGATATTAACAATGTCATCTTTACCTTGAAATAGCCACCAAGAGCTGATTTTTTTTTTTTTACATCATTACCTGAAAGGGAATTTACTATGCCCTAGTTTAAAAATCAAAACTAGCACCTTACTTCACATTACATTGAGAGCAAGGATAATTAGCAATGCATCATTGCTAGCATCAGAAAAAGTCTGTTTCCCCTCTACTATGCAATGACCTAAGTCAATGTACTGCTAAATCTGCAGAATATTTCCATATGCTATAAATTCTCATGCCTCACATTCTAAGCTTTTTACTGTCCTTTCAAATCTCCTGTGGTATGAACTCTACAAATTTTTTTGTTGTTTGACTCGGCACCTACTGGGCACAAAGGATCAGTGAAGAAAATCTGAACTGAGGATGTCCAGTCTTCTGCTGATAATACCTAATATCAAGTAGTCCTATAAAAACTATCACATCTATGTTTGAGAAACGTAAATGAATGAAGCTCAAAGAAGCTCCTCTTCCACTTTACAGCTTTGTGAAACTTCAGCCCCCACACTTGACAGAATATCACGAAGCTAAAAGCAGTGTTCTGCACTTGATTCATCTTTTCCACAAATCTACAGACTGTGAAGTGTTTCAAAAGACGACATTACCCTTTCATTTAAAATGTAAAAGTGATCATAACATGTCTGAGGCACAGTATCCCTTCCTAACTTGTGAATAAGACCGTGCATGGTTATTTCATAAAAGAAAGCAGTTCTTGAAACCCAGCACATATTCCCTGATTCACATGGAACCAATGATGCCAAGAAAAATCAAGACTCTGGGCACGTAACCATTAAAAATATCATTTTGCCTCTGATGGTTTGATTAAACAATTTGAAACTGCCAGTCAGGTATTTTAAACAAGTTAGGCTGTCTGGAGGGGATCTCCACCCAACCTTCTGTCCTTTCACAATACCATAAATTACATATGCTGTTACCATGCAGACTGAAGATGGACTGAAAAATACCTAGTGTGCGCTTAAACTTTCTGAACCCAATATGCTGACTTTGACCTTCATGGAATGTGAGACAGGACTGATTGTGTGCTCTTTTCCACTCTAGCAAACTTATTTTCTAATACAAGTTCAGGGAGATGTTTCTTGTTGAATAAGAATTACTGTATATTCAGCATAAGATGCTACAAAATAACCTCACCTACTCTTTACTTCCAATTAAGGTTTTCCATCTGCTTTTCAAATCCCAAATTATAAGTTTTGTTTCAACCTGCCACTTGATTAAAACTGATCGGGAGATGAAATAAACCTATCTATGAATACTGAATGCAACTTTTCTTCTCTTTATGTACCCACGCCTTTCCCTTTGGGCACATCTGGAAACCCCAAAAAGCAAATCCTTCCCCAAATTCTGCTTCTCAACTGGCATGACCATATAACAAAATGGAAGATTGCTGTTCACAGTACTGAACAGTGAAACCTTTCTAGTGGCATAAGAAAAGATATGACAGTTCCAAAGAGATTTTTCCAGTGAGTCATTTTTTTGCTGGAAAAGAATATGTAAAAGCCTATTCATAAGTTTCTACTTTGAGCATTTAAGATTAAGAATGTAAAATAAAGAGCTTTACACCAAAATATCTTCTGACAAATTTGACATGATAGAGGTTAAGTGCTCAGACACAGTGAAATCCAGAAAATAAAAAATGATTGTCAAAGATGATCAGTTAACACCAAATCAATTACTGATTTTCCCAATTAATTCTACTTATAATCATCTCTGTTTCTCACAGGTAGGTCTGTTCACCTTAAAACAAACAGCACCAAAACAACAGCCATCATCAATTCCATCAGAAAACCCAAAACAGGATTTACTTTCTCTTTTAATAAAATGGTAAGTTAAAAAAAAAAACAAACAAAAAAAACTTACTTGTACGCTAAAGTTGCACTAAAATGCTGTTGGATATATGCTTCCAAAACAGCATTGAAATGTTGAAACTTGCGGTCTGCAATGAGTCCTATTATATATATCTAAACAAAGACAGACAAGATTAGCATTTATCATGAGGTAAGAAACACTTATCTCCTCACAAATTTATGATATTCCAGTATTTATTTTACGTGTTTTTAAAAAAATACTTGTCAGCCAAATACTAATATCCCATCTATTCTGTAAAGACTGTAGTATTAATTCTTTGATATAAAAAAATCTGATGGCTCATCTGCATTTGTTTACTTATACATTGTCAACTTTTCAGTGATAATTCTTACCAGTGCATCAAAGACAAGGATGTCATATTCACTGCTATGGGAATGTTCCATCATGATGTTAAACAGAGCATCCAGTGTGTCTTGGAGAAACTACACAACATCAGCAACATGAAATGACAAATTAGCAATCAATTCAGCTTGGAATTTTAGAAGCATTTACAAAAATATCACTTAAAGTTCAGAATGGACTTCAGCAGATTTAGGTTCTAGTTTCTTTAATTTAAGAATCTAAATCCTCAAACACATAAGCAATCAGTAATACATGCTTAGCTTAAACCTTACAGAATTAAACTAAAAATATTATATATTACAGATAACTGTATCTAAAACACAATTCCTCATTCCTTAATGATACACATTAGTAGTTGCTGTTTTTACCCTCAGGTGATAATTAAAAGCACACATCATACTTCTACAGTCCGATGCAAAGCCCACTTTGAATCAAAGGACATGTTCCCACTGACTTAGCAATCAAATCTTTATTTGGTTCAAAACTCCTTCTTGTCGGTTCTCCTTTCTCTTCTTTCTCAAGAAAGGCATCTAGTGCTTATATTGAAAGAGTAACACAAATATAACAGACTCAAAGTGAAGGCTGGAGTCTGCCACTTTCCAGAATATTAATAATTTTTATACCTACTATACACATTAAATTAACATAGTATTCCACCAGATACACCATACATCTTTAAAACTTCTTTTTGCAAATCTACATTTATTTAGTATTATGAAGTATAAAGAATGAGGGGAGAATTGTTTATGTTTTATCAGAAAAAGCAAATAGTGAAGCAAACATGCCCTTAACCAACACTGTGGACAATATTTTACTATTACTGCCCTCATAGTCTTCTTTTTTTTTTTTTTTTTTTTTCCTCAATAAGATTGTCTGTGCATGACAAGCTCAGAATTACATTTTACCTATAATACATAGCTGAGCATCTGGTCAAACCAACAATGTCTCCAACTAATACTCTTGGGATTGAGTTCTGCATTAACTGCACAAAGTTTCTGGTAACATTAAAAAAAGAAAGTAGCAAGAATTCCAAAAAATGTATTACCAGTGATAAAGGGTAGATTTGACCAGACATCTAGCTAACTTCAGCAGTCTATCTGACAGTAGCTAGTATCAGAGATGTTTGGGAGAAACCAGTAGAAAACTCTGCAAAAGGCTAATGATATGGAGAATGCTGTCCAGATGCTTGCTTTCTTGCTCCCTCTGTAATAAAGAGCTTGGATCATGTCTTTTGCAAACTGTGATTATCAAGTCAGATAAAAGGCTTTTTTGGGGTGCTGGGACTGGTGAGGGAGGTTACTAACAATCTAGAATATGAGTGCAGAGAGAAACTGAAGCTGATCTAAATAATATTTACACACATTTTTCAAATATATTCTACCATTTGTAGAAAGAACCAGAACTGCTGTGAAGTGGGCTTCACTCATACTGTTACTATTCTTCAGCAGAAATACAACTTTTGGAAACATACTGGTTTACTCAGATCTATGCATCTTCAAAGCTTATATAAATACTACTACCTCAATCTGCTTTTTATTCCTACAGTTTCTAATATTGCTCTCAACAGGGCTCTGGTTACTGAAGTAAAATTTGTTCTCAAATTACAGGGAGTTCTGCTCCTGTCCATTTTCTACTTTTTTCTTCCTTTCATTAGGATTCTAGTATGCTCACCCTCCAACAAAGAACAGCAGCCACAAACTCCTATAGGACAGCTTAGGCATACTGTTTAAATGCTCAGAAATGTATTAGGYAGCACGCTACAAGAATAGCTTAATGTTTGATAGATTTAGTTTGTTAGAACACAAACAACCTGACAGAAAGAAACCAAAAACAYGCCATTCTGAAAGAGCTGCTCAGTATCACAAGATAATGTTCTAAGAAGTCTTACGAAGACAAATGATGAATGGATGCATCACATCACTAAGATCTAAAAGTATTACCCATCCACAACTGCTGGATAATATACCACAATAAGGTAACACTAACAGTGCTAAAGGCTTCTGAAAAAGAAAACCTGGCATCACCATCTTAAGTCAAACTTACTAAGTGATTTAAAAAACAAATTATGAAAGGATTTTCTGAGTAATGGTGATTTATTGGATTTATCAGTGATGTGAACACTTGCTTCCTCTTCATTTTGAGATAGAAAAATATGACATTCTACTGACACCAAAATAAAAAAACAGCATATGAGGAATCACAGATACGATACATCAAACTTAAGATATAGCAGCCTGTTCACTAGAGGAATGGATGTCACGGACCATGCTGAAGCACTGTTACATTCTCAGTTCACCGTGCACTACCACAGATCAGCGCCTATGCAATTTTACATGTGCTGAACTGCCATATCTTGTACTGGTATAGTGGCCAAAGAAGTGTAAAGGATGTCTTTCTCATCAAATCTTGTCTGTAAAAACCATGCTACTTTTCAAATGAAGCATATCATCTAGCCCTCTACATGGCCTTGCATCTACTTCTCCTTTGTAAGCACTAAAACAGGTCACTGATTACAAATAAAAATAGAAATCAGATGAGTCTCTGAGAAAAAAAGGGAAGTAATCAGATAATTTAAAAGATAAGCAAAAACCATTGCAATTGGCCAATACATACTATTATTTTGGTCAAAAGACTACAACATTGCACATTAGATGCCTTAATATAAGGAACACCACATTCTCCATCTCCAACCTTTTAGGAAAAACTCCCCTTACAAAAAAATAAAAACAGATCGAGTCTTGACAGATGGCACATGTCTAATACACTACAGTACTTAACTACAGTATCAAGTGAACCAAAGACCTAAGATGTAACTAAAATTTATTGGTAACTGAAAATAGATATTCAAGGACATACTTTTATTAAGTTTGATTAAATCTAAAAGCAGGTACCTTTTATTTATTGTATCCTCATTTCAGACTCAACAACAAAACACTCCTTCAAACCTATCAGCTTATAACTTTAACCATTTTGAAGATTGCTTCCTTTTCTTCTTGCATCAAAATAGAGAATCTACCTTAAACAGGAGCACAAAGTCTTATGTAGAAAAGCATCTTCTAAATTATTTATTCGGAATACTTCACAGCACAATGCAGGAAAGCACTCCCATAGGAAGTTCAGTCTACCTGACAACACATGAACAAAACAACTAATTCTGAAGAAATAAACAGAACACAAAACCTATACTTGACAGCCAGTCTTAGCCAAAAAAAAGGAAAAAGTTTTAGAGCAACAGTGCTGTTCTTGCTGCATGAACTTCATGATCAGTACCTACCTCACATACTTGTCTGTTTTTACCAGCATTTTATGTTTGTCTGCATATATATAATTATGTATACCACACACACACACGGTGAATAAAACACTACTGGATGTCAAATGAAAAGCAAAAAGCTGATAAAGGCATTGTAAAAGAACAGTTTTGCATTGTTGCCCACTCTGCAAAATCCCAAAAGCAAAAGATGATCTACCTTCACAACTTCTTCTCCATCCACAATCTTCAATTTTTCCAGGTTCTCCTGTAGCAGCTCTGGCTTCATACGCCACTTCAGGAGGCCTAGTAAGCCCACTAATACAAAACAGATAGATAGATATTAAAATATTAAATACATGACTTATCATTTATGCAAAAGTTGTCTTCTTAAACTTCAACCTGCTTAAAAAAATACATACCATTTTGAGTTAACTTTGTAGAACAAACAAGAGTTGAAATATAAAACGCATCTCGTGAGCTTACTGAGAGCCCCCCTACAATGCTTGAGTTCCTGCTTGTAGTTGCTCCTTTACTTTCTATGTGTTGACGTGTAGAAGGTAATGTCAAATAAGCACTGGCATCCTCCATTTTTTTACTGTCACCCTGAAAAACATGTCACTTATTGTATTTTTTACAACACTGGATACAAAAGTATTATAAAAGAAGCACTGCAAAAAAGTACAAAAGTAGTTTCTATGGACTTAAATGCATGCATTTAACAATAAGAAATACAAAAGWCCCAGTACAGCTAGTATAGCTAAACCAAGAACAAATGCTTGTCAGCAAGACAAGGTGCAATGGGCATGCAGGAAAAACAAAATATGGAAAATACAAAGGAATGTGTTTTGAAGTGCTGTAAGGAATTAGGATGGGTGGCAGAATAAAGGTAGGAACAGACTTCTCATTAAAACATCCGTAGTTAATGAATACACGAGAGTAATGAGCATCACCTCAAAGACTGCAAACACAATATTCATGACACAGTTAAAATGCCTGCACACAACTTAAGAATAAAAAGAGACCAATAGGGAAAGAATAGCAGCTCCGTTTCAGTATGACCATTTTAACTTGATACCTAGACCTTCAGTAAAAATTCCAGGACATAGGAAGATTAYACTTTTAACTAAAAAAATACACTGTAGCAAAGAAGTGGCTTTACTGGTAATAGACAAAGAGATCATGGAATTTATGCTTTTCAACAGCATGAACAGCACTAAAGCCAAATACATTTTTCTTTTCCCCGATTTCATCAAGTTGCATGCCACAACTCGCAGTAGAGTATTGGTATGTATGAACTTCTGACTGATGCTGGAGACAACAAGAGTTTTTAGACTAGTTTTGGTAATAAAAACTGTAGATGAAGTTAAATACTGTTTTGATGTTTTGTCTATAAAATGTTCCTAATGAGTTGATGAGCTCTGTTACTTAAAGCTACCACAACATGACGGATCTGATTCAGTCAAGCATAACGTCATACTCTTAAGTCTGTAACCACAGCTGAACAAGGTTATACAAAAAAGATCATCTAGAATGGTTTTCTAATGATTGTATGTGCCTCTGTGAATATAAAGGTCCAATTTCTGTTTCCTATCAAACAAGAAGAAAGGTCTAAAAATTGACTATAAAGAGATCTAGACAAACAAAAGGCAAAATGCAGCAAAACAGACAGTGTTACTAAATTCCATCATTTAGAATTTCTGGAATTAGAAGAGAATCTTGACTTCGCTCTTCTATCACAAGTTAATTAGACATGGGGAAAAGACCTGAAATTTGATCCAAAAGTCTCTTTCAAGAAAAAAGTCAGTGCCAGAAGGCAGTGAAAATAATACATACATTTAAATCCTTGCCATCTTTAATTGACTTAATTTGAGGGGCCAGATGCACAACTGTTCAGGAACATTTACAGCTTGCAATTGCTGCAYTAAATTCTAATATAGGCAAACTTATGTCAGAAAATCTGTCCATTTCTCAAAAAGATAAAGTTGGTCAACTTAGTTTAGCATTTCTTTCATATGTGCTCTCACTTAATCAAGAATTACAGAATTAAGGAGTGTATTTGATAGATTTTTCTAACAAACATTAACCTGTCATACAACATGATCATTATGTGTTCTTCTGGTATAAACATTTATCAGCTTTAGTATCACTGAAGAACAGATAAATAACCATACACTACCATTTATCTCTGTTCAACTATCTAAACAGCTTAATTCACTTTTACGCATCCCACTTGCTATTAATGTAACAAATCAGTTTACACTAAAAAATAGCTGAAATAAGCAATTATTCTATCATGTTGGCAGTGATTTCGAAGTTCTTACTAGTCAGTAATCTGCAAGGAAAAAAAAAGTAACAACCTTCAGAACATCTGCTCCTTGCTTTGATTCACAAAGGAAAAAAGTTATTTCTGTCCAAGGCTGGTCTAGAACAATATTCCTCCTGTTGAAAATCAGATTCATGAAACTTTTGAGGTTTTTTCTTTTGTATATAACTACACAGTAAAAGGAGTCTCATATAATAAATTATTAAGATCACATTCCTTGATTATTCACTTTTCTTCCCTGTCAGCTGAATGATGATCTACATCCACACACAGAGTTTTGCCGTGACTTCCTTAATACCAGGAAAGGTTAAAAGCATTTTAACTACATAAAATATAGGAGAAAGAACAATTGTTTCGCATTGTTCTTTGAAACATCTATCTCTGATTAAAACTTGGAGGGACGTTTAGTAAATCATGAAGGAAACTACATCAATTTTTTTTTTTTTTCAGATGAAAGTTTAGTATTTGTCTTTGACAACACAGTTAAACATCACATTAAAAAAGGTCTCTCATGGGAGGGAAAAAGGTAAGGCTGATCAGTTGATCCAATTAATACCTTCAAGACTAACAAATCATGGACACCATCTTGAAGAGTTGTTCCATCTTCTTTCATTAGTCTTATATAGGCCATTGCAAAATTCTTTTCTCCYTTATCTTTAGCTGCAAAGCAAAATAATACTTTCAGTTGACTGTCAATCAATCAAAGTTCACTGAAGTGAAAGTCTCCTACTTACACTCTTGAGATGACCTGTGTCTGAACATGAAGCGCAGATGTATCCTTTGCATGTCTTCAATTGGGACTGCTACCTTTTGTAAAATCAGAAAACAATGAAGAGTTATGTAAAGAAAAGTGACCCATTCTATTTTAAGCTTCTTTTTTCAAATAAATGTTTGTCATTTCTGTTGGCCCCACAATGCCTTCCCTAGGCCACGTAAAGTATCAAGCCTAATCACAGAAACAGAAGAGATGGAAGATACAGAATTATCTGTTAAGCTTTGCTCAAATTCTAGCACCATCAAAGGAATGAAGCACTAAACCCAGTAAGTTAAAGTAGATGTGCTTGCACATTAGAAGACAAACATACTGAGGGCTTACTTCTTACCGTGTTAACCACATTATGTAATACCTCAGTATTACAAACCTTCCATATTTCACACAGATAACTCTACCTTTTCTATTTTTAAAAAAACGGTTATAAGATTGGTTAGAAAATTTTAGCAATATAAACTAAGACTTTTTTCAGGACCAAATTAATCCAGTTTCAAAGCCTTCAATAGAATCCCAAGGAGTCATGGATGCTTCTTCTTAAAGTAGCATACTTGCTTATAACACATATGCAAAAAAAAAKAAGTCTCTAATTGTATTTAAAAAAATCTGATTTTTACGTTATCAAGTTCTAAAACATCACGCATCTGTGAATGAACGCACTCCTTTGTATTCATTTACATGACTTCTCCACACAGTTCTTAATGTGCAACACTCCTTTGTGCGTTATCTTCATTCTTCAAAAGGAACTACTATAAATGATTCAGGATAAAAGCCTAAATTACAGTCAAAAATTAAAAAGGATCAGATATGTTAYGCAATACACAGGGCTGGCCAGCATTTTTAAAACAACACACAAGCTTCTGCTGCAAACAATCCTTCGTTGTCTTCTCCTGCTCAATCTCAGCAACACAACATAGTGTAATTGCAGGCTTATTGCTCCTAGCAGCAATGTCTTCTATCATGTTCTTCAAACAATCATCCTTTCTAGCAAACATAGGACATGCTTTGTAAGAACATCTTTTGGTAGCTTCTAGGCATTTTCCAAACTGACATTAAAGATAGATTATGCAAGTATTTGTGCCTCTCTAAAGAAATCCTAGATGACTATTTCTAAAAACGTATTTTTTAGATTTTTCACGCAATTGAAGCTTGTATCACCACTACTGTACAGCAGTACAACAAATGCAAGGCTTCTTTTTGATGAGACATGCCAGACCACAAGGTTATCTAACATGATCTCATTTCTTTTGCTACACAAAATCTTAACATCGTTTTCTAGGCCACATTTTCAGCTTCAGTAATCACATACCCCTAATAACTGATGTATRACTAAGGTGCCATGCTTCTAGCTGTATTCAGGGACAAAGCTTTTTTTTTTTTTTTTCCTCCTACCAGAAAGGCAAGTGAGAACTACCTGTGCCATACCTTTAACGTTTCCATCCAACGTGGCTGTTTGACCTGGTAGTAGAGAACCGATCTATATTCGCTCACAGGCTTGTCCCCCGCTCCCAAACAAACAGCGTTCTTCCAAGGAAAAAAGAAATAAAAAGAAATAAAATAATGAAATAAAATAAACCGTACCTACCGCCAGCGAGGCAGCGACCGCGCCTCAGCGCAGCGCCACGCGCCGCCTCCCGCCGCTGCTATTAGGCCGCTCCGGCCTCACGTGGCGCGCGGCACCACCTGCCGCCGC